>NC_082662.1:62366600-62669630 GCF_025265405.1 Mesoplodon densirostris | reverse complement strand
ACATAATGAAGCTACAATAAAAGCCTTAGGTCAAAGACCTCTGTCTACACCACCACCACCATCAATCTGTGACCTATATCTCTTTTATTTAACTAAAGATTAGGAACCTCAGACCAGGAAAAAAGTAATGATCACACATTACCAAAGAAGCAGAGACCTATTTGGAATAGGTAGATAAGGCTGTGGTCTGTAAATCATATTAGAAACAGACCCTCTGACTTGATAATATTCAAATTTGGCTGGGATTTTTTTCTTTTTAGATATATCCCAAGTCTCCCCACTCTCATCATTATATCTGAAACCTGAGATTTTGAATGCCAATAAGTTATGTTTTCAAACTTTTCCCCTGGCTAACAATATGTGTTGCAGTAATCAGGATTTGATATCATCTACTTAGCACTGGCTTGGAGTCACCAGATACAGGTCCTAGTTCCACAATTACTTAGTTCCACAGCTCACTAGCTGTGAGAACTTATGCAAGTTACCTAGGCTTTCTTAGACTTAGTTGCCTAAAGTAAAATGGAAATAATAATTGTAGCCTTTGGAGGTCCAGCAAAGTTTAATAAAAGAACTATTTATAAATGTGTAGGCAGAGTTTAGAGGACACAGCAAGGAAATATGCAGTGCCCAGGGCTATGAATATCCCTGGGCCTGAGAGGCAAAAGACAGAGCAGCTACCAGAACCAGGGAAATCAGGGAGACCTTGGTTAGAGGAAAGCAGCCAACCCAGTATAATGCAGCAAGCAGAGAGCTGGGCAGTAAATACACTAACACGACCTTATCCCTTTTCCCAGATCCCACTAGTATCTCTCATTGGCTGACACCCACCTAGAAGCCAGAGGGCAAAGGAACCTAGTAGGAACTGTCCATAAATGTCATCCTCCTGGAACACCTGAGCAAGAGGTAAAGGGTGAGGAGTGGATCTGGAGGGGTAGCAGAAGATATCCATCACAGTCTACACATTTTGCTCCGCAGCAGCCATTCTGACCAGTTAATCTGGATGGAAAAAAAATCCAAATCCCTAACACAGATGACAAACAAACCATTAGCTATTGCATTATTGCAGAATGATGCCATACTCCTACCTATAGAACATGAGCTATCACCAGCACTCTAAATATAAAGGAGCAGAGGGAGGCAGGAAAAGCAAAAATTAACTTGAAATTTAGGTGCAATGTTCACCGCCTTTATAAATAGCCATGAAGCTGATTATCACCACTTCCTTTTCCACCACCTCCAATTTTGTTTAACTTACCTTCTGCAACACCCGGGGATGGAAGGTGTGACTCAAACCTTCATTTATGAGTCCTTATTGGTCCACACTTATTGAGTTGCCAGAGTTTTCCACTGACCATGAAGAACAGCACTAAAGGATGTCCTAGCAAACCCCCTAGGTTACAGAAACAGCCCTCTTTGCCCTGATCATGGAGGAGCAGCCCGCTTCTTCCTTGATATTTGGGCTTATTCACAGATACAGTGATCCCCTTCTCTGCCTGTCGCTTTAATCCCAGAGTATCCAGGGAGCAGTCTGAGCTTTCAGTTCTTCAAAACTATGACTGGGCTCTCTGATGGAGGCACTTCTCTCCGAGGCATTTCTCTCCTGAGCCTCCAAATCCACCAAGCCCAAGAATACTGGTACAGGAAGCAAAAACAACTTTAGCATGTTATTTGGTATAAAAGTGAGCAATGCCACTCTAGCCTCCTACTCTTTCATTCCAGAGCCCCATATTCTGACTAATGGGAAGACTAACATATGTGGACTCATGGTTTAAGTCATACACCACTATCTGTATGACAGCACCAAATCTTACTGGGTGTTGTATCAGGGCTGTACTGTGACTGCTCCTGGGTCATGGGAGTAAGTGGTAAAATTGGTGAATACTCTGGGCACAAACCCACTGCAGCCCTTTCTTTGCTGTAATGCCCCAACAGTGGAGGAAATGTTTTGTGGAACAGCGTGGTCGTGGATACAGCACTCTAAGTCTATAACTGGTGGTGCAGGCAGAAGCACTGTGGTTAGGGAGGCAAATCTGTCCTAGAATACATGTCTACTCTGATGGAATCAAAACACTGCCTCTTCAATGTTGAAAGAGGATTGACATAATCGATGTATCACCACATGGCTGTAAAGTACACCTGGGGAGTAATACCAAGTCACGGATCAGCCCTGGTGAGGGAAAGGCCATATTTTTGAGCTCATGCAGAACTTCCCACACTGCTGCCATTGCCGTAGTTGTGCACAGATCTAACACAAGCTGGAGAAAGAAGCGGATGGATAGCCATCTTGCCAAGCTTGTTATTGAGGGCCTCCTCCACTGTGAATGCCATCTGATGACACGGAGGTGAGGCACAAGTGTCCCACCATTCAGTGCCCACTGTGAGAGAAGCATCACATACCTCTCTCCCACACCTCTTATCAGACTCTGGCCCTGACCCGGAACCATATCTGCCCCATGACTGCAGGAGAGGAGGAACTCTTCAAAGAGGCCACTGAATCTTTCTGATTTTCCACTCTTTTCAGAGTTAAACATTCAAGTACTTCATTTTTCCCTTTTCTCATTCCCTTGACAAGAAGTTTATCTGTGAATATCCGATCTCAGAATCTCACTTTATTTTTTTTTAATTTTATTTATTTATTTTTGGCTGTGTTGGGTCTTCTTTGCCCAGGCAAGGAAACAGTGACACCTCAATTCTATTCCTTTCTGCTAGCATTCTGCTTTGGCCTAGGTTTTGAAGAAGATGCAGAAAATAAGGTCTCAGATGGAGGCTTTCCTCATGAACATCTAAAAATCTTACTAATACAACATCTAACTGTTGCATTAAAGGCCACACACACACATACGCACATGCACGCACATTTATTTTGTCATTCATTGAACCAATATTTCTTTTTTTTAAAGATTTATTTTTATTTACTTATTTTGGCTGCACCGGGTCTTAGTTGCAGCACGTGGGATCTTCATTGAGGCATGCAGGCTTCTTAGTTGCAGCATGCGGACTCTTAGTTGTGGCATGTGAACTCTCAGTTGCAACAGGCATGAGGGATCTAGCTCCCCGACTAGGGATTGAACCCAGGCCCCCTGCACTGGGAGCACAGAGTCCTACCCACTGGACCACCAGGGAAGTCCCTGAACCAATGTTTCTCGAGGTCCTATTTTTGCCATGTATGTTTTGGGTAAAGGAGGATAAATTAGTGAATAAAATATATTAAAATCCCTGTCTTCCTAGAGTTTATATTATTTTAGGTGAAAAAGATGTTAAAGAGGAAGCAGACAATAAATAAAATAAATACACAGTGTGTTAGATGGTGATAAGAGGGAAAGGCAATGGGTGGGGGGTGAGGAGAGGGACAGTTGTGACTTTAAATAAAATGGTCAGGGGAGGCCTCATTGAGGTGACGTTTCAACAAAGACTGGAAGGAAGAGGGAGTCTTTATAAGTTTAGGTGGGAAGAGCATTTCAAGTAGATGGAATAGCAAGTGCAAAGGCCCTGAGGGGGGGAGCACACCAGGCATCTATGAGAAACAACAAGGAAGCCAGTATGGCTAGAGAAGAGTGACTCAGGAGAGAGTCTTGTGAGATAAAGCCAAAGAGGTAATAAAGGCCAGATTGTGCAATGTTTTATAGCTTTAGGAGTTTGGCTTTCACTTTGAGTGTGATGGGCAGCCATAAAGGGTTGAAAGCAAAGATGAAGATGATCTGACTTCTTTTTAACAGAATCACTCTGGCTGCTTATTTAGAATGGATTGTAGGGGATCAAAGGTCAGTTAAGAAGCCGTTGAAAATACACACACACACACACACACACTCCAATCTACTCATAGGAGTTTCATCATTTGTTCCTTTTCTCATTTAATAAACATTCATTGGGATGTGCAAAAAACTACAGCTGATATTATATAAACCCTCTAGCCCACTGCCTACCCCTAACCAAGAACTTGAAAAGGAGACGGCTATAGACTGAATGCTTGCATTCTCCCAAATTCATATGTTGGAACCTAATCCCCAACATGATGGTATTTGGATGGGGCCTTTGGGAGATGATTGGGTCATGAGGACAAAGCCCTCATGAATAGGATTAGTGCCCTCATAAAAGAGGTGGGAAAGAGGTCCCTTGTCTCTTCCACCATGTGAAGACACAGCAAAAAAACAGCTCACCAGGAAGCAAGCCCTCACCAGACACCAAATCTGCCAGAGCCTTGATCTTGGACTTCCCAGCCTTCTGAACTGTGAGAAATAAATTTCTGTTGTTTATAAGCCACCCAGTCTTTGGTATCTGTTATGGTAGCACAAAGGAACTACTCTTTACAAGTATTATACTGTTATGCATCTTGCCTGCTAGGAAGACCTGACAAAGCCCTGAAAGAATTTTTGCATCCTTAATTCTTATCAAAGTAAAGAAACACAACAAAAGAGACCAACATTCTGGATTGCCATACAATCAGCTTACTACATTTGATATTGTTAAGACTGCTGCATGTTTTCAAAGAAAAACTGTAGTGTTCATAGAAATATGACTGCAGCCCTTAAAAAAGACACAGATAATAATAGCAATTACTTTTACTGAAAGAGGAGATATCCATGGAATTCAAGAGAGAACTGCAGTCATTTCTGCTATTAGAAAACATGCATAAACATTATTCAAAGTTTTTATATCCTAAGATTCCAGGAAAGGAGTTTGTTTTTAAATACCACTAAGATGATCTGAAGGCCCAAAGCTCCACAGTAATCCTGACGCTGCCCAAGATTGAGGTTATATAACAAGAATTTCTAATCAGAAAGCAAGCCAATCAGACAAGCATGAGGCAGAGTCACTGGGTTTTTTTAGCTTTAGCAGGTTTCTTGTATTGAAGCATCATCCTAGAAAAGCATTGACTTTAGAAATTGCATATATGCTCACTGCTCCTGGGATCCTAAGAATATGAAACAGATCATCATTTCTATTGTGGTATCCTCTGGCTTAAGGTAAGAGGCTGGTTTTGGAAAGAAGTGTGATGTTGTAGGTTGAATACCATCTGTTTCATACATTGATGACTGTTTAATGCAGTTTCCTTTCCCATCATTCAATTGGCTCACACTTATTTATATCCCTCAAGACTCCTCTTGTGCTCATCAGAAGAAATGTTCAGAGAACACTGAACTGCCCAAACCTCTCTAGCATCTGGTTCATGTCTATCTTACCACTTACCATAAACTGTATTTATCTTTTCCATTAGAGTATAAGCCCCTTGATGAAAGGCATCCTGTCTTACTCATCTTTGTACTCACAGAACCCAGTATGGTACTTAACAAATAATGTATTCAATAAATGTTTTGAATAGGATTAAAGACAAACATAAGGCCTGACACCATAAATCTCCTAGAAGAAAACATAGGGAAGAATCTCCCTGACACTGATGTTGGCAATGATTTTTTTTTAGATGTGACACCGAAAGCACAAGCAATAAAGGAAAAATCAACAAATGGAACTACATCAAACTAAAAAGCTTTTGCACAGCAAAAGGAAGAGTCAGTGGACTTCCCTGTTTGTGCAGTGGTTAAGAATCTGCCTGCCGACAATCACAGAAAGATAGACAAGATGAAAAGGCAGAGGGCTATGTACCTACCAGATAAAGGAACAAGATAAAACCCCAGAAAAACAACTAAATGAAATGGAGATAGGCAATCTTCCAAAAAAAGATTTCAGAATAATGAGAGTGAAGATGATCCAGGACCTCAGAAGAAGAATGGAGGCAAAGATCGAGAAGATTCAAGAAATGTTTAACAAAGATCTAGAAGAATTAAAGAGCAAACAAACAGAGATGAACAATACAATAACTGAAATAAAAATTACACTAGAAGGAATCAATAGCAGAATAACTGAGGCAGAAGAACAGATTAGTGACCCAGAAGAGAGAATGGTGGAATTCACTGCTGTGGAACAGAATAAAGAAAAAAGAATGAAAAGAAATGAAGACAGCCTAAGAGGCCTCTCGGACAACATTAAACACAACAACATTCGCATTATAGGGGTCCCAGAAGGAGAAGAGAGAGACAAAGGACCAGAGAAAATATTTGAAGAGATTATAGTCGACAACTTCACTAACATGGGAAAGGAAATAGCCACCCAAGTCCAGGAAGTGCAGAGAGTCCCATACAGGATAAACCCAAGGAGAAAGATGCTGTGACACATAGTAATCAAATTGGTAGAAATTAAAGACAAAGAAAAATTACTGAAAGCAGCAACAGAAAAATGACAAATAACATATAAGGGAACTCCCATAAGATTAACAGCTGATTTCTAAGTGGAAACTCTACAAGCCAGAAGGGAGTGGCATGATATACTTAAAGTGATGAAAGGGAAGAACCTACAACCAAGATTACTCTATCTGGCAAGGATCTCATTCAGATTTGATGGAGAAATCAAAAGCTTTACAGACAAGCAAAAGCTAAGAAAATTCAGCACCACCAAACCAGCTCTACAACAAATGCTACATGAACTTCTCTAAGTGGGAAACACAAGAGAAGAAAAGGACCTACAAAAACAAAAACAAAACAATTAAGAAAAAGGTAATAGGAACATACATATCGATAATTACCTTAAACCTGCATGGATTAAATGCTCCAACCAAAAGACACAGGTTTGCTGAATGGAAACAAAAATAAGACCCATATATATGCTGTCTACAAGAAATCCACTTCAGACCTAGGGACACATAAAGACTGAAAGTGAGGGGATGGAAAAAGATATTCTATGCAAATTGAAATCAAAAGAAAGTGGGAGTAGCAATATTCATAGCAGATAAAATAGACATTAAAATAAAGAATGTTACAAGAGACAAGGAAGGACACAACATAACGATCAAGGGATCAATCCAAGAAGAAGATATAATAATTATAAACATATATGTACTCAACATAGGAGTACCTCGATACATAAGGCAACTGCTAACAGCTCTAAAAGAGGAATTTGACAATAATAGTGGGGGACGTTAACAACTCACTTACACCAATGGACAGATCATCTAAACAGAAAATTAATAAGAAAATACAAGCTTTAAATGACACAATGGACCAGGTAAATTTAATTGATATTTATAGGACATTCCATCCAAAAACAGCAGATTACACTTTCTTCTCAAGTGTTCACAGAATATTCTCCAGGATAAATCACATCTTGGGTCATAAATCAAGCCTCAATAAATTAAGAAAATTGAAATCATATCAAGCGTCTTTTCTGACCACAACACTATGAGATTAGAAATCAATTACAGGGAAAAAAACATTAAGAAAAACAAAAACATGGAGGCTAAATGATACATTACTAAATAACCAAGAGATCACTGAAGAAATCAAACAGAAGAAATCAAAAAATACCTAGAGACAAATGACAATGAAAACACAATGATCCAAAACCTATGGGATGCAAAAAAAGCAGTTCTAAGAGGGAAGTTTATAACTATACAAGCCTACCTCAAAAACCAAGAAAAATCTCAAATAAACAATCTAAAATTACACCCAAAGGAACTAGAGAAGGAAGAACAAACAAAACCCAAAGTTAGCAGAAAGAAAGAAATCATAAAGATCAGAGCAGAAATAAATGAAATAGAAACAAAGAAAACCATAGCAAAGACAAATAAAACTGAAAGCTGGTTCTTTGAGAAGATAAACAAAATTGATAAACCATTAGCCAGACTCATCAAGAAAAAGAGGGAGAGGACTCAAATCAATAAATTTAGAAATGAAAAAGGAGAAGTTACAACAGACACTGCAGAAATACAAAGCATTCTAAGAGACTACTACAAGCAACTTTATGCCAACAAAATGGACAACCTGGAAGAAATGGACAAATTTTTAGAAAAGTATAACCTTCCAAGGCTGAACCAGGAAGAAATAGAAAATATGAACAGACCAAACACAAGTAATGAAATTGAAACTGTGATTTAAAATCTTCCAACAAACAAAACTCCAGGACCAGATGGCTTCACAGGAGAATTCTATCAAACATTTAGAGAAGAGCTAACACCCATCCTTCACAAACTCTTCCAAAAATTGCAGAGGAAGGAATACTCCCAAACTCACTCTATGAGGCCACCATCACCCTGATACCAAAACCAGACGAAGATACCACACACACAAAAAAAATTACAGACCAATATCACTGATGAATATAGATGCAAAAATCCTCAACAAAATACTAGCAAACAGAATCCAACAACACATTAAAAGGATCATACATCATGATCAAGTAGGATTTATCCCAGAGATGCAAGGATTCTTCAATATATGCAAATCAATCAATGTGATACACCATATTAACAAATTGAAGAATAAAAGCCATAGGATCATCTCAATAGATGCAGAAAAGAGTTTTGACAAAATTCAACACTGATTTATGATAAAAACTCTCAAAAAGTGGGCATAGAGGGAACCTACTTCAACATAATAAAGGCCATATATGACAAACCCACAGCAAACATCATTGTCAATGGTGAAAAACTGAAAGCATTTCCTCTAAGATCAGGAACAAGACAAGGATGTCACCCTCACCACTATTATTCAACATAGTTTTGGAAGTCCTAGCCATGGCAATCAGAGAAGAAAAAGAAATAAAAAGAATACAAATTGGGAAAGAAGTAAAACTGTCACTGTTTGCAAATGACATGATACTATACATAGAGAATCCTAGAGATGCCACCAGAAAACTACTAGAGCTAATCAATGAGTTTGGTAAAGTTGCAGGATACAAAATTAATGCACAGAAATCCCTTGCATTCCTATACACGAATGATGAGACATCTGAAAGAGAAATTAAGGAAGCACTCCCATTTACCATTGCAACAAAAAGAATAAAATACCTAAGAATAAACCTACCTAAGGAGACAAAAGACCTGTATGCAGAAAACTATAAGACACTGATGAAAGAAATTAAAGATGGTACAAAGTGATGGAGAGCTATACCATGTTCTTGGATTGGAAGAATCAACATTGTGAAAATGACTATACTACACAAAGCAATCTACAGATTCAATGCAATCCCTATCAAATTACCAATGGCATTTTTTACTGAAGTAGCACAAAAAATCTTAAAATTTTTATGGAGACACAGAAGACCCCAAATAGCCAAAGCAATCTTGAGAAAGAAAAATGGAGCTGGAAGAATCAGGCTTCCTCACTTCAGACTATTCTACAAAGCTGCAGTAACCAAGACAGTATGATACTGGCACAGAAACAGAAATATAGATCAATGGAATAGGAGAGAAAGCCCAGATATAAACCCATGCACATATGGTCACCTTATTTTTGATAAAGGAGGCAAGAATATACAATGGAGAAAGACAGCCTCTTCAATAAGTGCTGCTGGGAAAACTGGACAGCTACATGTAAAAGAAAGAAATTAGAACACTCCCTAACACCATACACAAAAATAAGCTCAAAATTGATTAGAGACCTAAATGTAAGACCAGACACTATAAAACTCTTAGAGGAAAACATAGGAAGAACACTCTTTGACATAAATCACAGCAAGATCTTTTTTGATTCACCTCCTAGAGTAATGGAAATAAAAACAAAAATAAACAAATGGGACCTAATGAAACTTAAAAGCTTTTGCACAGCAAAGGAAACCATAAACAAGACGAAAAGACAACCCTCAGAATGGGAGAAAATATTTGCAAAGGAATCATCAGACAAAGGATTAATCTCCAAAATATATAAACAGCTCATGCAGCTCAATACTAAAAAAAACAAACAACCCAATCCAAAAATGGGCAGAAGACCTGAATAGACATTTCTCCTAAGAAGACATACAGATGACCAAGAAGCACATGAAAAGCTGCTCAACATCACTAATTATTAGAGAAATGCAAATCAAAACTACAATGAGGTGTCACTCACACCATTTAGAATGGGCATTCAGAAAATCTACAAACAACAAATGCTGGAGAGGGTGTGGAGAAAAGGGAACCCTCTTGTACTGTTGGTGGGAATGTAAATTGATACAGCCACTATGGAGAACAGTATGGAGGTTCCTTAAAGAACTAAAAACAGAATTACCATATGACCCAGCAATCCCACTACTGGGCATAGACCCAGAGAAAACCATAATTCAAAATACACATGCACCCCAATATTCATTGCAGCACTATTTACAATAGCCAGGTCATGGAAGCAACCTAAATGCCCATCTACAGACGAATGGATAAAGAAGATGTGGTACTTATATACAATGGAATATTACTCAACCATAGAAAGGAATGAAATTGGGTCATTTGTAGAGACGTGGATGCATCTAGAGACTGTCATACAGAGTGATGTAAGTCAGAAAGAGCAAAACAAATATCGTATACTAATGCATATATGTGGAACCTAGAAAATGGTACAGATGAACTGGGTTTCAGAGCATAGATTGAGACACAGAAGTAGAGAAAAAACGTATGGAGACAAGGGGGGAAAGCGGCAAGGGGTGGGGGTGGGAGTGTGATGAATTGGGAGATTGGGATTGACATGTATACACTGATGTGTATAAAATGGAAGACTAATAAGAAAATAAATAAATAAATAAATAAATAAATAAATAAATAAATAAAAGAATCTGCCTACCAATGCAGGGGACACCGGTTCGATCCCCAGTCCGGGAAGATCCCACATGCCACGGAGCAACTAAGCCCATGCTCCATAACTACTGAACCTCACTCTAGAGCTTGCAAAAACAGAACCTGTAAAAACAGAGAGTAGCATGGTGATGGGGGACTTAGGAGTGGGGGTTGGGGGAATTGGCAAGACGTTGCTTAAGGATACAAACTTACAACCACTAGATAGTTAAGTCCTGGAGATCTAACGAACTGCATAGTGATTTTAGATGACAATACTGTATTATAAGTTTCAAAGTTGCTAAGAAACTAGATCTCAATTGTTCCTGTCACACATACACACACACGCACACACAAATGATACAGGTGTTATCTAAAGCTACAGTTATAACCATATTGCAGTATATAAATGTATGTAATCAACATGTATACTTAAGCTTATGCAATGATATATTTCAATTATATCTCCAAAAAATTAAATAAATGCATTGATTAAAATAACCAAACTGATATGACACTGGTATTCCCCAAAGAATACCCAGAGATGTTCTAGGATCTCCTAATATATATCTTAAAGATATTTATAATATTTTGCTCTTGGACTCTCTTTCCAATTATCCTCTCATTCGTCTTAGCAATAAACAAAATGTTTACCTCAATTTACCTTCCAAGCTGGCTGAATTATGTTGTTTGCATTGTGCTTTCCATCAACTTCATTTTCTACTACCAACTCAGTTGTAGAAAAGTAACAGAAACTTCAAATTCTGTCAATCTCATGAAAGAACATTCAAACTCTCTTTTTTTGTTTTGGTCTCTCTTTACTTTTATTTTAATATATAGTCATCAAATAAAAAATTTTAAAGCAATGAGAAAAGAGAAAGCTACCATTACATTCAACGTTGTTATTTTATTGTGACTTCTTATGTGCCATATTTCATAATAATACCTTTCTCTTTCCTCGACTCCTCCTCAAGATTTCCAGTTTGTTACACTTTCTAGTCCCCCAAGTCCTAAATCTAGAAGCTGCCATTGACTTTTCCCTCCTCTTTATCCTATCCACAGAATATTCAATAAGTCTCCATATCCTCCAATCCTCCCTCCACAGACTCCCTCATTACTGTCCTTTCCTTTCCACTATAACTGCTGAACTCAGCTATTACAGTAGCCTCTTAAAAGGTCTTCCTGATTCTGGCCTATTCCCATTCTGGGTAACAACAAGCTCAACCTTCCTAAATCATCATCAAGATCATGTCACATCCACGTCTAAAAGACATTTTTAGTTCCTTTATCTGATATCCAAGGCCATACATGATCTGTGTTGGTTCGCAAACTGGGGAGTTCCCCAGGTGAAATCTGAAACTGGTCCTGCACACACGGAGGGCAAGAGAGACAGAAGAAAGAAGTACTCTACTCCAGATTGGTAGATGGCTAATTTAATAAGCAAGGGAACTTACATACAATACTTCTCTTGGGTGGCCACAATATGAGTAGATCTCTGCTCCCATGTACCAGAATCTGCAGTTTCCAAAGCTTGCAGAGATGCCTTACCTGGATTCAGCCATATGTACCAACCAGATGAGTTCAACAGTACACAGCTCTCTCAAGTCTTTGTCCTTGAAAACGTCTCCCACAGTAGGAAGAGTGGGCAGGATATACATTCCAAGGTCAAGGGAGGGGATAAGGAGCCTCTGATTGTCCAGGTCCAGCTTGTAGGTCAACCGGTGGTCACACCCCTCAACAACCTCCTCCAACCTGCCTACTTCCCCATCTTCTCCTCACTCACTCTCTGCCTTACTCATGGCCCTCCAGCAAATTAGGTCCTTTTAAGTTCCTCACACTCACCCATCTCTTTCCCACAGCAGGACCTGGGTACTTTCTGTTCCTTTCGACTAACATCCTCCCTGGGATCTTCAGGGACCTGGTTCTTTCTCATTCCCCAACTTTTAGATTAGATATCACCTGCTGAGACAAGCCTTCCCTGAACACCCTTTATAAAATGGCTCTCATTCATCAGTCACTCTCCATCCCATTACCCTGCACTTTGTCTTCACAGCAATTATGGCAATCTATAATTTTTTTGCTTGTTTATTTCTTTACTGTTTATTGTCTAGTTCCCTTCACCAGAAGATAATCTCCACAAAAGTAAGAATTTATATCTCTCATTTATTGTTGTCGATATAGTTCATTGAATAATTCCAGCCACAGAGAACGTGTTCAATAAACATGATTGAATAAATTAATGAATTAATTCATATGTGAATATGTGAACTATAGAGTCAAGGTCAATCACACTGAGGTCAAATTCCAGATATACCTTTACCAACTGTGTGATCCAATAAAGCTACTTAGCAACTCTGAGCCTTCATTTCCTAACCTGTAGAGTAAGTCTAAGAAAACTTCTTCATACGTCAACTATGAATATTCAGTCAGATAATATTTGTAAAATTCCTACATAGAGACTAGCTCATAGTAGATGCTCAGTAAATGCTGCTTCCTTTCCCTGGTATCTGAGTTCCTCTTCTGGTAAGCTGCCTAATACCCTGGGACTCTGCTAGAACTGGAGCCCCCTTCAACCTTTCCACTTTTTCTCTGGATTAGTGATATCCCCTGTTGAATGGATAAAATAGTATTTACCTCACAGGGCTGTTCTGGAAAAGTGATAACAGAGGCTAAAACATTTAATTATTACTCTTACTGCAACTTAGAATTGTCCAGAAGAAAATGCAAGGTACAATAGGCAATACTAGTGACACCGATATCCAGTATTCCTCCCCTTCCCTACTGTTTTAAGAACACACTTCTCGGGACTTCCCTGGTGGTGCAGTGGTTAAGAATCTACCTGCCAATGCAGAGGACATGGGTTCGAGCCCTGGTCCAAAAAGATCCCACACACCGCAGAGCAACTAAGCCCGTGAGCCACAACTACTGAGCCTGCACACTACAGCCAGCGAGCCACAACACTGAGCCCTCGTGCCACAGCTACTGAAGCCCATGCGCCTAGAGCCCGTGCTCCACAACAAGAGAAGCCACCACAATGAGAAGCCTGCGCACCACAAGGAATAGTAGCCCCCGCTTACCACAACTAGAGACAGCCCACACACAGCAACGAAGACCCAATGCAGCCAAAAATAAATAAATAAATTTATTTAAAAAGGAAAACTCTAGTTTATATATCAACTGGATAATATTTTCTTAGTCCATTTCCCAACTTTCCTTTAAAATCCATTTGAGTACTTTAAATTACACAATTTTTATTAAAAACTAAAAAAAATTTTTAAATCTCCTGAGCAAAAAATCCAGGTGTTGGAAAGGATATGGAGCAACTGGAGTTCTCACCCACTGTTAGTAGTCTTGTAAACCAGTACACTTTGTAAAATGATTTGGCAGTATTTACAAAGCTGAATATATGACCATCCAATGACTCGATAATTACACACATGGATATATATCAAAAATATGTGCATATTTATATTCGCAAAAAGACATGTTCTAGAATGCTTATATCAACACTTCATAATAGTCAAACACTGGAAACTATCCAAATGCCCATCAAGAACGGATAATGAATAAATTATGGTATATTCACACAAAGGAACACAGCAAGAGAATAAAATCTGCACCCACACACAATATAGATGAAACTCACAAACAATATTGAGCAAGAGAATTCATACACAAAAGAACATACTATAATGTTGCTTTTAGATACAGTACAAAAATGGGGAAATATGCTGATAAAAGTCAACCAAGACTTCTAGGGTAATGACTAGGAGAAAGCACAACAGAGACTTTTCAGATATCTGTAGAATTATGTTTCTTGATCTGAATGCTGATTATATAGATGTGTTTGATTCATGAAAATTCACTGATTATTTATGATTCACTTAATTGCAATTTTCTGTATATAAAATATACTGCAATTTTTAAAAATTATTTTTAAGTCCCACAATTAACAAAAGTTAAAAGACCTCTAAAGACAAAAATAATGGGCAAAAATATTACAAAAGTCTGGGAGAAATTTCATTTTGGATAACATTGGATTAAGAAGTTAATCCATTAGACCATGTACACTTTAACCTCTGAAACAGAGCTCTACCACCCAGGAAGTAGGTACAAAATCAGCTCTGCTCTTTCCCACTTCCACCAGCTTCCCACCAACTCAGAAACACAGATTCTGTTCTAACCAGAAAACTAGGAATTCAGAAACCTGATAGCTATGAGTCATAGTCAGCTTTCTCCCTCTCTAACAATAGTCTTTCTGCATCTACTCTGAGACTATTGTCCTGGCAACCTCTTTTCCCAACAAGATACTTGGGGTATTATAGAATGTGTTTTTCATAAAATGTGATGAGCAGGATTGGATACAGAAGGCCATGTATGCACGGAATCCAGTTGCCATGGTAGAGATATCCTAAGATTCCTTAGAATATAACCTCTCTTGGGTCGTCCCTTGTGGTCCAGTGGTAAGAAGCCACCTTCCAATGCAGGGGACGTGGGTTCAATCTCTGGTCAGGGAACTAAGATCCCACATGGCAGGGCAACTAAGCCCACGTGTCTCAACTAGAGAGCCCGTGTACTGCAAACTACAGAGCCCACGTGCTCTGGAGCCTGCGCACCACAACTGGAGAGAAGCCCACATAAAGCAACGAAGAGCCGGAGCACCGCATTGAAAAATCCCACATCCCTCAACGAAGCCTGCGTGCTGCAACTAAGACCCGACGCAGCCAAAAAAAAAAAAAAAAAAAAAAAAGAAAAGAAAAGAATATAACCTCTCTCAACTGATGAAAAACCAATGAGTCAAGACAGAAGATCTCTCCTGTCAGTTCTTTATATATTTCAATTGAGAGAAACCCAACTCAAGCACGATAGGTAAAAAGGTGGAGTTTTTGGAAGAATTCTAGGTTGTCCCATTCAATTGAAATATATTTTGAATAACTTCAGCAAAAATGGGCATCCTGTTGGGCTCCAGGATCAGTTGGGGAGGCAATATCAGGATGACTTTCCAAGTGCAAACTCTGGATCTAGATTGCCTGAGTTTTGCATCTGACTCTTCTACATAATCCCTGTGCCTTTAGGACCAACCATATAATATGTTATGTAAAATATAATAGTGCATGTAACACACATGAAACAGTGCCTAAAGTAGCACAAAGTAAGCATTCCATAAACAAATTTTAGCTGCTATTATTAATACAGGGATTTGTTGGGAATTATGTTTTCCAGAATCCCCTTCCCTATAGTTGGAATTGGCCAGAAAAGGAACTTACATGAGATTTGGCAGGAGGAAATGAACAGTGACTATTATGCTTAAAAGTCTTTTCAAAATCAGATGGAAAGACACAAAAGCCAACTAGGTACCAGTTCATCCTTTCCTCTGTTCCACGTCCATCCAGCTCTTCTTCGCAACTGATGCACCTGACGACCATCAGAAGCCCCAGAGCTAAGGCCAGACACTTGGCTGCTGACACACAGAGGTGAAAGCTACAAAGAGAAGGAGCTACAAGCTTCTCCTAAACCTCTCTATTCACTCCATCCTCACAGTCCCACGTCAGCAGCTGTGCACGCTGTACATTTCAGATTCCCCTGCAGGCTCTGTCTTCTCCATCTACTCCACTACTTCAAGAAGACTGATTAGTGATTTGTTTTCTGATCCACCAACTTCTCACTCTGGAATTTTACTTCCCTAAGGCCCCCCAAAATTGTATAAAGTCTTATTCCTATAATAAATACCTTATCCCATGACATTCACAGTGGCTCTGCTTCCTTTATTGTACTCTGACTGATATGATTATTGGTACTGGGTGTGGTTCCAGGGAAAGAGAACCTATAATTTATTTTTAAATTAAAATTTCTATTTTGAGATAAAGATACATTCACATGCAGTTGTAAGAAATAATACAGAGATGTATATGTATGACTGATTCACTTTGTTATAAAGCAGAAACTAATAAAAAAAAAAAAAAAGAAAACTGTAAAAAAAAAAAAAAAAAAAAAGAAATAATACAGAGAGATCCTATGTACCCTTTACCCAGTTTCCCCCAATGGTAATATCTTACAAAACTATAACTTAATATCATAACTAGGATATGGGCACTGGTATAGTCAATATACAGAACATTTTCATCATGACAAGGACCCATCACAATGCCCTTCTATAGTCATACCCTTTGTCAAAAATCATGTAGGCATATTTGTATGTTTATTTCTAGGTTTTCTGTTCTGTTACATTTATCTATACCTATTCTGCTCCCATGCAGTCTTGATTACTGTACCTATACAATAAGTTGAAATGGGTGGATTGACTCCTATCATTCTATTTTTTTAAATAAAAATTGTTTTAGCTATTCTAGTTCTTTTACCCTTCAAATAAATTTTAAAGTAGCTTTATCTATAGCTACAAAAAATCTTGCTGAGATTTTAATAATAACTGTGTTAAACTTATATATCAATTAAAGAAGAACTGATATCTTTACTATGTTGATTCTTCCTATCTATGAACATCGTGCGCCACTCCATTTAAGTAGATCATGTTTGATTTCTTTCATCAGAATTGTATAATTTTCAGCATATAGTTTCTGTACATGCTTTGTTATATTTAATTTTTGAGTGATTGTAAATTGTATTGTATTTTTAATTTTGGTGTCCATTCTTAGTATAAAGGAATACAATTAAATTTTATATATGTTCATCTTGTATCCTGTTACCTTGCTGACCCCACTTTTTACTTCTTGAAGACTTCTTGTTGATTTGGGGGGCTATTCTATGAAGACAATCATGTCACCTGCAAGCAGGAACAGTTTTATTTCTTCTTTTCCAATCTATTTGCCTTTGATTTCCTTTTCTTGCCTTGCTGCACTGGTTAGAACCAGTGCCATGGGGCTGATTAGGGACATTTTCTCTGATCCTCCAATTCCTTCCAAACTCCCTAAGTTCCTCCCATAAATGTGTAAGGTTTAATCACCAACTTTCTCATTCCAACCAGTCTGGAGTCAGCCTGGGTGGGGACCTCAGTTCCTGCAGAACTCAAAGACTGTATCAGATTGTTATGTATATCCCTTGAGGAGGAACTAGGACTCTGTTTTATTGCTAAACTGTTGTTTCTTGACTGCTTTTCCTTTGTTCCTGCATTCCCTTACTTCCCTTAAGATCACTGATTACTGAGACCTGTTCAAGGGCAAGCATTGTGGCCAGGCTTAGATCACAAAATGGCTTAGGCCAAAATGGCTTCTCTTATGTCAAGAAAGCCATTCCTGGTCCTCTTTCTCCAGGGACACCCTAACCTATCTGCTTACACTTTTATCTACTTAGAGAATACATGAAGAATCATGAGCAGAAATATGAACAGTAACGGCCATTCTGGCAAGGTCTCAGATAAAAATAAGTAACGTGTTATTGGAAACTGGAGGAAAGGCAAACCTTGTTGTAAACTGGCAAAGAACTTGGCTGAATTGTGTTCTCATTCTAGTGTTTTGTGGAAGGAGAACTTGCAAGTAATGAAACTGGATATCTAGTTGAGGAGATTTCAAAGCAAAGTATTGAAGGAGTGGCTTGGTTCCTCCTGACTGCTTATAGTAAAATGTGAAAGGAGAGAAGATGAATTGAAAAAGAAAATGTTAAGCATGAAAGAACCAGAACTTAAGGATTTGGAAAATCCTCAGCCTGCCCATACTGCAAAAAATGAGAAAATGTATTCAGAAAGGAGCCACTAAGGGTGTGGCCAAACAGCCATTTGATAAAGAGATTAGGATGAGTATGAGTCACTGCCTTAATCAGGCACCCCAGCAGAAACACTGCCAGTTTGAACTGAAGAAGACAGAGACAGGATGAAATGAAGGAAGGCTATCAGGCTTCTTAGATTCTACAAGACCAGATCATAGAGTTATCCAGCTGCCACTGTGTGGTATACTTCAAAACCACAAGGAAAAATAACCCTGAAGGCAATTCAGAGATTATCAAGGCTGCCTCCTTGGTTTCAAAGGAAAGAGGTTGGTATGGGTGGGGGTGGGGGTGGGGGTGGTGGGGGGAAGGGGGTGAATTGCCTCAGTTTCTCCAGGCCAGACAGCAACCTCTCAGAGCCATGGAGGTAAGGTGCCTGGAACCCTGGGGTCAGGGTCACCTACAGCCTTGGTGACCCTTGTGACCCTCAACTGGCAGAGTCTTAGGGGTGAGACCCATGCCAAAGAGAGACAGACGGAAGAAAGGAAATAAGAAAAGAAAAGAAAAAAAATCTTGGTATCCATATAAGTCCTAGACCCATCATCCCCCTGCCTCATTCTCAAGTAATTCAAAATTACTCATTTAAGATTCATCATTTAAAGTTCACCTCCTCTACCACTTCTAAGAGGTATTCTCTGACACCCAACTCCACCACGAGACTGAATTAAGTGTTCTTCCTTCATGCTTCTATAACACTTGGTGCATACCTTCTTTAATAAACTTAGCACACTGATTTTTCATCATATATTTATATATATATTATCTCCATTAGATTACAAACATCTTGAAAGCAGACACAATGTTTTATTCATTTTTGTAATCTAAGGGTCTAAAAATATTAGAAATTATTCCAAACATATTAAAATGCTATCAATGATTATTTGGGGGTTGTATAACAGTAAGTGATATTTTTTCTCTATATTTGACATATTTGTAAGTGTTTTACAAGAGTTATTTATTATCTTTATTATTAAAAAAAAAAACCTTATGACCCGAATTTGTTGCATTTCCCTCATTGAATATTGTATCACTGAGGACAAAAAGACAATCTTAACTGTGACAGACCCTTGTCTATGTGAAAATAGTATATCTCATCAATAGTTTTCCTTTTGGTTATCTTCTAAAATAGAAAAAAAACTATTGAGATAGTCAATACTCTCAGCTTAATTTTTTTCATTGATATTCCTTTCTCCCTTTTCAAATAAAGGAAACTTTCTCACCTTAAAGAATGATGCAGGCATAAGAAGGCCTACAACCTTTACCACAGAGAGTAGTCAATAAAATCTCCTAATAAAAATGCTATTGAGTGGGGCTTCCCTGGTGGCGCAGTGGTTGAGAGTCCGCCTGCCAGTGCAGGGGACATGGGTTCGTGTCCCGGTCCAGGAAGATCCCACATGCCACGGAGCGGCTAGTCCCGTGATCCGTGGCCATTGAGCCTGTGCGTCTGGAGCCTGTGCTCCACAATGGGAGAGGCCACAACAGTGAGAGGCCTGCGTACCGCAAAAAAATAAATAAATAAATAAATAAATAAAATAATAAAAATAAATCAAATTTTAAAACTCATATGTCATAAAAATGGATATGAAATGTGTATACCTGTGTAAAGATATTATTATTACTCCTTCATTTTATCATGCCATTATATTATTTCCTAGATATATTTGAGATACTGATTTTAGTAATCTTTTTTAAGAAAAAGAAGAAACCGGTGTGGAGAAAAGGGAACCCTCCTGCACTGTTGGTGGGAATGTAAATTGACACAATCACTATGGAGAACAGTATGGAGGTTCCTTAGAAAACTAAAAATAGAGCCACCATATGACCCAGCAATCCCACTCTTGGGTATATATCTGGAGAAAACCTTACTTTGAAAGGATGCATGCACCCTGATGTTCATTGCAGTACTGTTTACAATAGCCAGGACATGGAAGCAACCTAAATGTCCATCGACAGAGGAATGGATAAAGAAGATGTGGTACATATACAATGGAATATTACTCAACCATAAAAAGGAACAAAATAATGCCATTTGCAGTGACACGGATGGACCTAGAGATTGTATACACACTGAAGTAAGTCAGAAAGAGAAAGACAAATATCATATAATATCACTTGTACATGGAATCTAGAAAAATGGTACAGATGAACTTATTTGCAAAGCAGAAATAAGAGTCACAGATGTAGAAAACAAACTTATGGTTACCAAGGAGGGAAAGGGGGATGGGAAGAATTGGGAGGTTGGGATTGACATACATACATTCATATATATAAAATAGATTACTAATGAGAACATACTGTATAGCACAGGGAACTCTACTCAATGCTGTGTGGTAACCTAAATGGGAAGGAAATATAAAAAAGAGTGGATATATGTATATATATAACTGATTCACTTTGCTCTACAGCAGAAACTAACACAACATTGTAAAGCTACTAGACTCCAATAAAAAAATAAAGTATTTTCAGTAAAAGAATAAGAAGAAACCTTTCAAAATATCTTTATCAGTATCCTCATTTTAGAGCTAAGGTAACTAAGACCCATGGAATTTAAGTTGACTCCTCAATTAATAGTAGAAGTCAAATGAGAACCCAAGTCTCTAGTCTGACAGTCAAAGGTTCTTTCAATATATTAAAATACTTTGCAAACTTTCCTTTATTGTTATACTTTTATAAGCAAATCCATAAATGTATATGTGATAGGCTGCTTCTAAAATGGTCCCCAGTGATCTCCTGGCTCCTGAGAATGACTCCCTTGTGTAATCCTCTCCTTATGTGTGTGGGCTGGAACCCAGTGACTTCCTTCTAGTGAATAAAATGCAGTTAAAGTGATGGGATGTTACTTCCAAGATTAGATTATGAAAGACTGTGCCTTCTGGCTCTGACACGCTCTCTCTTGCTGGTGCTCTTTTGTTTTCTTTGCTGGCTCACTCTGATGAACCAGGCTGCCATGTGGAAAGGCCCATGTGCCAAGGAACTGAAGACAGCCTCAGTCCAACCTATGAAGAACTTAATCCTACCAATAACCATTGCATAAGCTTGGACACAGATCATTCCCCAGTTAAGTTTCAGATAAGACTGCAACCTCAGCTGACATCTTGACTGTAATCATGTGAGAGTCCCTATGCTAACCTGTGCCCAGATTGCTGACTCACAGACACTGTGAAATAATAAACTTTGTTGTTTTAAGCTATCAAGTTTGGGGGTAAGTTTTTGCAAACATTAGAAAACTAATACCAGTTTTGTACCTGTAAATGTAAGGTTACCATACAAATACCTAGAAATGTAGTAGTTGCTTTGGAACTGGGCTGAAAGGATCTTGAGGAGGATTACTGAGAAAGTCTAAGTTGCCTTGAACAGGCTGTTAATACAAATCTGTATTTTGAGAATGCTGCCAGTGAGAGAGCTCAAAATGAAATGTAAAAACTGGAAGGAGAATCCCTATTATGGAGAATCAGAAAACTTAGCGACATTGTCACCTGTAATTATGTGAAAAACAGAATGTATACCACCAGCCACCATGCTATGAGGAAGCCCAAGCAGCCACACAAGAGGATCTTTAGAAGTGTTGTCCTGACAGCCCCAACTGAGGTCCCAGCAAGAACTATTTTATTCCAGGTATGAAAGTGAATGAGAAAGGCTTCTTATGATTCCAGACGCCAGTTTTCAAGTTACTCCCAAACAGAGTCTTCCCATGGATCTCTGACATCATGGAGCAGAGATAATTCATTCCTATCGTGTCCTTTCCAAATTCTTGATTCATAGAATTTGTGAGTATAATAAAATGTTTGTCATTTTATTCCACTAAGTTGGGGGTGGCAAGTTATGCAGCAATAGTAACTGGAACAGAGCACATCAACAAAAGTTGCAATGGGATCAGAAGGTGATACTCAAGGACCAAGGAGAACAAGACATCTCAGTGAAGGTCAGCCAGGAAATAGGACAGCATATGGACCAGACACTTCTCCCCTGGTGCTGTGATGTCATTTGCATAAACTATAACCAGATGACATCCCTAGGAAATAAAAGGAAAAGTTCTTGAAAGGTGAAAACAGTCTTGATATAAATGTGAATTTTGAACTGAGTATAAATCTTTAAATTAACTAAATATTTATTTAAAATACTCTATGTTCTAGACTGGGAGTGACTGAGTTACCTGCAAGTGGCAAGATTAGGAATTTCCCACTGTTTGTAAGAGTGGGGATTCCAGAGCAAAATTGCTTTCAGTTATAAAAAAGTAAAATTACATTTATGAATTCTTGAGTTGTGCCTGTAAATTTTAAACACCTCACACTTTAAATTATTTATTTGTTTTAGTATCTGTATTCTTTATTGACAGTAAGCTTTCAGAGAACTGGGATCATGACTGTACTGCCCACTGTTATATTCCTAGCTCCTAGCACATGATTTGTCACATAATAGAAGCTCAATAAATATTTGTTGAATGAATGAATAAATAGAAATACATGCTAATTGACAATCACAGGGATCACCATGGTAAAATTCTATCATTGACCAATAAGTAATTTTAGCAAGCATAAATCTTCTGTTCACAATCATACACACTTTATTTTCTCCAAATTAATCTCAGTTCTGAACTTCCTAGCTATTGGACTTCAAGAATATTACCGCTGGTCATAACCTGGGCTCTCCCTCTCTTCCAGTGTCACGCTAGTATTCGGGAGGCTTATTTTGTGCCCTGAAAGCAGGAGCAGGGCCTCTAGTCCTTAACCATCATGATGGCCACTGCCTTCCTCAGAGTCCAAGCTCTTGAAATCTATCAGCTCTTTGTTGCCTCTGTACCTCATTGTAGGCATGAGAATCTTAGGTAAAGCTGGATTGTGATTCCATTTCCCTGGATGCATGGTGCAAACATTCCTGTCTGGATGCTGTTATTGTGATGAAACTAAATAAACTACTGGTCCTTTGCCAAGGATCCTCAAGGGCCTCCTCAGAGGCATGAGTTATAGAGCATGAAATGTAAGTAGTGGAAAGCATTCATGCTGGTACCTTGGAGGGATTTACAATGAGGGTCCAGACTACTTTTCCAAGATGCCTCAGTACTAATTACCGCAATACTTTTCAGTTGAGGACAAAATATCCAGCACTTTTGCAATAAAGACAAAATTATCCCAATGACTACATAAATCCTCCCACAGCAGCCACATTACATCTTAGGTCAATTTTCTAGAGATAATAAGTACACTCTGCAAAAGCACTGTACTATCTCCACACAGGAAAGATCACTCATCCTTTATAAGCTGCCCTGGTATGCAAAGGGATACACCACCAAGCATGTGTGCCACAGTGGCTAGGATGGCTTGTCTGAGGTCCTCATTTTTAGTGCTGCTGCATCAACTATGGTCTACAATTTAGCAGGTGTCAGGGAACACAGACTTCATGTCCTGCTGATTAGGAAGAAAGCTATCAGGTATATCAGTTAGCTGAGTTCACTCCCGATGCCATACACTGAGACCTAATTTAATTAGTTGAAAAAATATAATCTTTATCACTCTAATGGTAAGCAGTTTAAATGGAATGGCTATCACTTTTATTATTAAAAATATTATAAATGTAAAACAATATTACCAGCTTCCATAAATATTTCATATAGAGTCTCCTTTGTGGTTGTTTAACTATAGTAAATATAACTAGCACATTTTAATTTGCTCCATCATCACCAGTAACTAAATAGTACAGATACCAGAAACTAATTTTTTTGATAAAAATCAAAGAGTAATCAAAGGAATTTCCTTCCAGAAAGCAGAATTGTCCCCAGGTTTCTTATCCTGGATTTATCTGCATAAGACTAAACATCCCTAGGGAAAGAGGAAAATTCAGTTGCTTTTACATATAAAATTGACTACATTTTTTTCACTGTTATCCATTTATTTGGCTCATGCATTTACTCTAGAAGCTGTCCTTTGAATACATAAAAACTGGATTTAAACAAAAAATTCATTTTAGTTTAAGGAAGAGTTAACATATCTTCCCTCTAACATCTTATTCTCAGTAGGTCTCAGTAGGGTGTTTTAAATGTATTTCAAAACAGATCACATTCATCCTAGTAAAAACCCTTAAAACTGATTTTTTTAAGTTGACTAATAAATAAATGAATAAATGAGGGTGCCCAATAGCCAATATCCATTAGAATGAACAAGCGTGGGGCAGTGTTAAGGAACTGGGACCTGAGGGGGAGGTGAAATATCTCATTAAATAAACACTAATTACTACTCAACACTATTACTATTGTCACGTGTGTCAGGGTACTGGGTCTTTGCCTTATCACTTTGTGATAAGGTTAAAATCATAATCTAAGGGGGCAATGGACAACTAAGGGACTTCAAACTTTTGCTTGGTGATCCAAGGGTTTTTGTTATTAAAGCAAATTTCTCTGAATGCTAATGGGAATAAGGAGACATTCATGATTCTCTTGCATTCCTGTATATCTTGCAAGTAAGGCACTAACAGACCTTAGCTACATACTATCTTTCCAAAAATATCTGCAAACAGCTACACAGATAATGTCTCTCTGAAGCAAAAGGCAGGTATGCTTACTGCCTATTATAAAATGCTCAAATTCCCTAAGCTGAAAGTTCCTCTCCTGTAACATAACCCGCTGCATACACAGGTGGCATCTGTCACTCTTGTCATCATCATGTGGGAATTGGGGGTCCAAAACTACTGATTGGTACTCTGGCTACTGCTATTTATATTAGTAATAAATTGTCCTTTCTCTCTGACTCATGAGTCTCATGTCTTCTACCATCATCCATGAGACTGTGTAGCAGGCTAACTTGTTAGCTGTTAAGTAGGGTAAAACCAGACTCTTTGCAGTTCCTGAAAATGAGATGTTCAAGAATAAAAGGAAATATTCTTTGTACACCTCCATAAAGTATGGCTAGAAACACAAGTGTGGCAGTATATTGCTTAATATATTAACTCTATTACTAAGACAGCATGAGTATAATGATGCCTTGTCTTAGGGAAGGTGATAAATTAGCAGAAAGGCAGTTAAAGGCAGTTACAGCTTTTGAGCTTCAAAACCTGATGCTTCATTTTCAGGGTTGTGAGTTTCTGAGGTCCCAAAATCTGAGCCCTTAAAAACATAAAATGTATGCTTTAAATAACAGACTGGAAAGAATGAAGGAAGTCACATCACATCACCTGCAGGCTAGACGAAGTTTCCCTTTTACAGTGGGGATGTGTGGCAAGGGGAGGAAAAAGAGAAGGGACGGGGAGAACAAGAAGGCTATATGCTGTTGGTTCCCTAAGAAAGCACCCTTAGAGGCTGGGGATTGGGAGGCAGAGAAACCCTGGAATCTGAGAGGAGTGAGGATCTGTGTCCTTCATTTGCACATAAAACAGAGAGGAACTTGACAGCTGCAGCATAGTAGGAGAAATAGTACATAGAATGCCTCTGGTGCTTGTCTACATGGAGAGATTTCCCCTTCATCATTGGGGTCCAGGAGCAGAGCCAAAGATGTTTTATACACAAAGTGGGGTACAGAGGCCATGTGATTGAGACAGCAGAATACAGTAGTAACACACATAGACCAATTACTGAAAGTGGAAAGAATAATATACATCTCAGCTGGTGTCATAGCGGACAGATGACAACAACCAAGAATGAGAAGAAATTCTCCCAGAGCTCCCATAAATCCTGTGGAACTTACATACAATATGGGGGAAATGTGTAGGAGGACAGGTACCCCTGAAGTGACTGAACTGACTAATATTTAATCTTTACCAGCAGGCAGAATAAGGGTTTAAAATAAAAATTGCTAGGAAAAAAATGAGTGTTTTTTATTTGTGTGTTTTGTACACTGTTTGTGGCCTAAAATCTGCACTCGCTAGACCTGTATTCCTAAAACAATCCATTTTAAAAACACATTTACTCTGTTCATCATTTTTTAAAAAAAGGAAAACTATGTCTTCTTTTATGTTCTTGGCCAGAGTCTCCTGAATTGTCCAGCTCTTGTTATTTCTGGATTCCCAGAACTGCAGTGAGACTGAAACCATGATGCAGTCCACCTGACATTATTTCTACAGTAAAAGGATTTTTAAAATCTTCCTCTAGCTAAACAACTAGGAGTCATATAAATAATGGAAACTATTCCCAACCTCAACCTACCCTCCCCTATTACTGCTTTGCAGACACAGAGAATTGGCAATTTCAACTCAATACACATTTCCTCTGTATAAGTAAGAAGGTAAATGAAATTTTATTTACAAGAGTCTCAATTCCACATGTAAAATTTATACCTATATAGTATCACTCAGAGCCTGGAGAACCTTAAGATCATATATTTTCTGAATCTCTCTGCATTCTTTCAAAATTATACCTTAAGGGGTCCATTTTTATCTCAATATATTTTGAAAGCAGGAATGTTAAATGAAATTGGAACACTAGATAAATTTGCAATCTTCTGTGAAGCTTTTTATTCTAGAAAATTTTAATCCGTTTTTATAACAATAAAGCAATTCCAAAGGTTAAATTATTTTCAAAGTTTCTACCAAGCCAAGCCATGCTAAAGGGGTTACCTATTTAGCTATGTCTATAAAGGAACTCAAGGTGACAAGAGCAAAGAAGAGAAAAGTTATATGATTTAACAAGGGCACTTGATAGAGAGCAGTCACCAATCCCAGGTAGAGGTTATGTTTGAGAGACAAAAATAGAGAATAAAATTGTACCTCCCCAAAATAAATCTTCCAAAAACCTGCCTTGTACATGAACTTCTTAACCCAGTATCTATGATATTCCTGCATCATACAGATGTTATAACTCTCTATGAAATGTTCCCTAACTTGTGACCCGCCCAACCCTGGCCTTCTTTTCATGCACATATAAGTCTTAAAAACCTCTTAAGGTCTAACCCAAATCTCTCCCTCCCTCCCTCTCTCCTTCTCTCTCTCTCTCTCTCTCTCTCTCTCTCTCTCTCATACACACACACATATGCACACTTAAGCCTTAATTTATATCTCCCCACTGATAAACCCAAAAGACCTCTATAGCTCTCATTGCCAGACCAGTAACACCTTTTTGATCTTCCAATCTGTTACTTATGTCTGACCTATCCAATGGACCTTGATGTTATTTGAGGGTTGGAAATGTGACTAATATAAATTTCTTATTCCCAAAAGAGCCTAGACCCCTGCTGGTACTCAATAAACCATTTGTTGAATTGAAGCAACTCTGAAAAAGCTTCCTTGACTCTGCCAGGAAAGTATCTGGCAATATTCCACAAAGAGGAATGTACCAGAAGAATGACCCTAGTTTAAGTTGTTGACTATGGGAACTTTATGTAGTAGCTAACTTGAAGAAATATCCATAGATACCAATTACAACTTTCTGTTTAGGGCTTTTGTACTCTGATCTCCATGTTTTTCATTATGAGAGATAATGGAAAACTAAATTTAGCTCTTCCCAAAGCCCTCTGTTTCAGAGATTTATGTTACAAATAAATGAGTAAAGGGGAAATGAACCAGAAACAAATGGACGATATTTCCCTCAAATCAGACATGATTTTAAAAATTTAAGACAAAGGTGATTGGAGAAAAAAGAAAAAAAGCATCAGCCTGAGTATAATACTTTTCAGAAACTTGTACCAGATATCTTGATAGCACAAAATCATTTAGATTCATCCATCCATCCCTGACAAACAATACATAAATGTAGCCTGTAATATCTTTCTTCTTTATTAGGCTTCAAGATATGTTCCTCCTTCAGTAAATACACATCCCTCCCTTCTAATCTAATCTCACCAACTTTTTTCCCAATTGTACATTTCTTGTACTTAGCATCATGACATCCTGGTAAGCAGTATTACAGAGAAAATAAAAGTTTTTTAAAAGCCAGAGATTTTTTTCTTGCTTCGTAATTTTATTTCAATAGGAGTTCTGCACAAAATCTATGCATGAAGATTAAATCAATATACCTAACCTTATTCTGACTCCAGCTTTCAAGTAAGAAAAATAATTTGTTACCTAACATTTTAAAAAAATAACAATTAAATTAAAAACAACTATTTATATTCACTGAAAATTACGCTAAAAATTATTCTCATCTTGGGAAAACACTTTTAGTGCAAACATGTTAATGAAACAAAAAAATGCTAACCCTATAATGATGGTGATGATTACATAGGATGTCAAAGACCAAGTTTCATATCCAAGCTCCTCTATACACTAGCTGTGTAATCCTACACTAGTTACTTAAATTCTGAGTCTCAATGTCTTCATCTTTAAAATGCTGCTAGAAGGATTAAATAAAAATAGTATATGTGAAACTCCTAATACAGAATCATCAATGAATGCTAGTCTCCTTTAGTATCAGTTAGAGATTTCTTGCAGTCATATGTAACAATTATCATCGTTTACCCAAGTAGAGGTTTATTTTTATCACATAACAAGAAGACTGGAGGCATAAAGTCCAGGGCTGATGCAGTGTTTAAGAAAAGCATCCAAGACCCAGGCTCCTTGTGGATCTACCCACTTTAGCAAATGGCTTAATCCTTATGGACACAAGATGGCTGCTCTACTTCCAGACAACAGTTTGGATTCATGTTAGCATAATATATCTTTTCCCATCCCTTTACTTTTAATCTTTCTGTGTCATAATATTTAAAGTGGGTTTCTTGTAGACAGTACGGTTGGATTGATTCTTTTGAATTTATACCCAGAGGTAGGATGGTTGGATCATATGATAATTCTATTTTTAGTTCTTTAAGGAACCTTCATACTGTTTTCCATACTGGCTGCACCAACTTATATTCACATCAATTGTGTACAAGCATTCCAATTTCTTCAAGTCCTTGCCAGCATTTATCTTTGTTTTTTTGGTTTTTTTATATAACAGCCCTTCAGGCAGGTGTGAGGAGACATTCCAGTGTGGTTTTGTTTTGTATTTCCCTCATGATTAGTGATGTTGAGCATCATTTCATATACCTGTTGGCCAGTTCTATATCTTCTTTGGAAAAATGTCTATTCAATTCCCTTGCCCATTTTTTAATCAGGTTATTTGTGGGGTTTTGTTTTGTTTTTGGTTTTCTTTTTTTTTTTTTTTGCTATTGAGTTGTAGGAGTTCCTTGTATATTTGGGTATTAACTTCTTATCAGATACTTTCTCCCCTTCCATAGTTTGCCTTTTTACTTTCTTGATTGTTCCCTTTGCTATGAAGAAGTGTTTTAGTGAGATGTAGTCCCACTTTATTTTTGCTTTTGTTTCCTGTGGTTTTGATGTCATATCCAAGAAATCTTTGCCGAGACCAATGTTCCAAACTTGTCTCATGTGTTTTATTCTAAGAACTTTATAATTTCAGGTCTTACATTTAAATCTTTAATCAATTCTGAGTTGATTTTTGTGTATAGTGTAAGAGAAGGGTCCAACTTTATTCTTTTAGATGTGGATATACAGTTATCTCAGCACCATATGTTGACGATACTATCATTGTACATTCTTGACACTCTTCTCAAAGGTCAGTTGACCATAAATGCATGGATTTATTTCTGTTCTGTTCCTTTGGTCTACATGGTCTTTATGCCAGTACCATACTATTTAGTTACTGTAGCTTTGTGATATATTTTGAAATGAGGACTGTGATGTCTCCAGCTTTGATCTTCTTAAGATTGCTTTGGCTATTTGAAGTTATTTGTGATTCCATATGAGTTTTAGGATTGTTTTTTCTATTTCTATAAAAAATACCATTGGGATTTTGATAGGAATTACACTGTATTTGTAGATCACTTTGGGTAGTACAGACATTTTAACAATATTAAACCTTTCATTTTGTGAACACAGAATGCCTTTCCATTTAATTGTCTTTAATTTTACTCAGCAGTGTTTTGTAGTTTTCAGTGTACAAGTCTTTCACCTCCTTGGTTAAGTTAATTTCTAAGGATTTTATTCTTTTTGATGTTATTATAAATGGATTGTTTCCTTAATTTTTTTTTTGATAGTTTGTTGCTGGTGTATAGAAATGAAACTTCTTTTTAATTGAAGTATATAGTTGATTTACAATATTGTGTTAGTTTCAGGTGTACAGCAAAGTGATTCAGTTATACATATATATGTATATATCTATATTCTTTTTTTAAATTTTCCATTATATAGTTCATTGCAAGATATTGAATATAGTTCCCTGTGCTATACAGTAAATCCTTGTTGTTTATCTGTTTTAGAAACAAACCATTTTGTTATGTTGATTTTTTACCCCACAACTTTACTGAATTCATTTATTTGTTAGTATCTTTTATTGTGGAGTCTTCAGGGTTTTCTACATATAAGATCATGTTATCTGCAAAAAGAGATAATTTCACTTCTTCCCTTCTGATTTGGGTGTTTTTCATATCTTTTTCTGCCTAATAGCTCTGGCTAGTACTTCCAGTACTATACTGAATAGAAGTGGTGAGAGTGGACATCCTTGTCTCTTTCTGATTTTAGAGGAAAAGCTTTCAGTTCTGCACTGTTGCATATGATGTGGACTTTCCATATATGAGCTTTACTAAATTGAAGTAAAATCCTTCCATGACAAGATTTTTGAGATTTTTTATAATGAAAGGGTGTTAAATTATGTCAAATGATTTTTCTGCATCTATTGAGATGACCATGAGATATTTATCCTTCATTCTATTAATATGGTGTATGAAATTAATTCATTTTCCTATTTTTAAAAAATATATTTATTTATTTATTTGGCTGCACCGGGTCTTAGTTGTGGCATGCAGGATCGTCGTTGCTACATTTGGGATCTTTTTTTTTTTTTTTTTGATTTTGGTCTTATTTATGTATGATTAATTCACACGCACTATTTTTCATTTTATTTATTTATTTATTTAACATCTTTATTGGAGTGTAATTGCTTTACAATGGTGTGTTAGTTTCTGCTTATGTGGGGTCTTTTTTGTGGCACACGGGATCTTTAGTTGTGGCATGCAAACTCTTAACTGAAGCATGTGAGATTTAGTTCCCTGACCAGGGATCAAACCCAGGCCCCCTGCATTGGAAGTGTGGAGTCTTAGCCACTGGACCACCAGGGAAGTCTCTCATTTTCCTATGTTGAACCATTCTTTTATCCAAGGAATAAATCCCACTTGAGCATGGCATATGATCCTTTTAATGTGTTGCTGAGTTCATTTTTCTAGTGTTTTGTTGAGAATTTTTGCATCTATGTTCATCAGGGATATTGGCCCGTAGTTTCCTTTTCTTGTGGTGTCCTTATCTGGCTTGGTATCAGGATAATGATGGTCTCATAAAATGAGTTTGGAAGTGTACTCTTTTCTTCCATTTTTTTGGAAGAGTAAGAAGAAGTGGTGTTTATTCTTTAAATGTTTAGTGTAATTCAACAGTTAAGACATCTGGCCCTGGACTTTTCTTTGTAGGATGTTTTTGATCACTGATTTCCATAAACCTCCTTATTTGTTATAACTCTGTTCAGGTTTTCCATCTCTTCACAATTCAGTCTTGGTAGGTTGTCTACCTAGGTTGACAACTTCTAGGTTGGTTGTCTGCTTCTAGGAATTTACTCACTTCCTCTAGGTTATTCAATTTGTTGGTATATAATTGTGCATAATAGCCTCTTATGATCCTTTTTATATCTGTGACGTCAATTGTAATGTCTCTTTCTTTTCTGACTTTATTTATTTGAATCTTCTCTTTTTTTTCTTAATTAGCATGGCTAAGGGTTTGCCAATTTTGTTTATCTTTTCCAAAAATCAACTCCTAGTTTCATCAATTTTCTATTTTTCCATTCTCTACTTCATTTATTTCTACTCTAATCTCTATTATTTCCTTCCTTCTGATAAATTTAGGCTTAGTTTATTACTTTTCTACTTCTTTGAGGTGTAAGGTTGTATTGTTTATTTGAGATATTTCTTTGCATTAATGTAAGAATTTATTGCTATAAACCTCCCTCAGTACTGCTTTTGCTGCATCCCATAAGTTTTGGTATATTTTGTTTTCATTTTCATTTACCTTAAGCTATTTTCCAATATCTAATTTCCTTTTTGATTTCTTCTTTGATCCAATGAATATTCAAGAGTGTGTTATTTAATCTCCACCTATTTGTGAATTTTCCAATTTTCATTCTTAGTTGATTTTTATTCTCATTCCATTGTAGTCAGAAAAGATACTTGGTAAAATTTCAATCTTCTTAAATTTGTTAAGACTTGTTTTGTGACCCAACATGTGATCCTGGAATAAGTTCTGTGTGTGCTGGAAAAGAATGTGTATTCTGCTGTTGGTTGGAATGTTCTATATATGTCTGTTAGGTTTACTTGGTCTATAGTGTTGTTCAAGCCTACTGTTTCCTTACTGATTTTCTGTCTGCACGTTTTACCCACTATTGAAAGTAGAATATTGGTGTCTCCTACTATTATTGTATTGCTGTCTTTTCTCCCTTCAGATCTGTCGATGTTTGTTTTGTATATTTAGGTGATCTGATGTTGGGTCCATATAAGTTTATAATTGTCATATCTTCCTGATGAATTGACCCTTCTATCAGTCTATAATAACTGTTTTTGTGATAGCTTTTTACTTAAAGTCTATTTTCTCTAATATAAGTATAGCCACCCTTGCTTTATTTTGGTTACCATTTGCATGGAATATCTTTGTCCATCTTTTTACTTTCAGCTTATATGTGTCCTTAAATCTAAAGTGAGTCTCTTATAGACAGCATATAATTGGATCTTGGGTTTTTAATCCATTTTTTGTACCCACTCTATGCCTTTTGAATGAGGAGTATTTGCACCCCCCCCCCAAAAAAAAAAAAACGTATGTATGTTGAAATCCTAACCTCTAAAGGTATCAGTAACTGGGGATTAGTGGAGGTGATCAGGCCATGAGGGTGGAACCCTCATGAATAGAATTAGTCCTCTTATAAAAGAGATTCCACAGAGCTCCCTAGCCTCTTCCATTATGTCATGACACAGTGAGAAGTCTGCACTCCAGAAGAAAGCTCTCACCCAAACATGCTGGCACCCTGATCTTGGACTTCTAGCATGTAGAACTGTAAGAAACAAATTTCTGTTGTAAGCTACCCAGTCCATGTTATTTTGTTATAGCAGCCCAGAAAGTCTAAGACAGCTTCTTTACAATGATTCTTTTGAATTCTGGTCAGGTAATTCATATATTTCCATTTCTTTAGTGTTAGTAATTGGAAATTTATTTTATTCCTTTGGCTGGGTCATGTTTTCCTGATTCTCCATGTTCTGTAGTTTTGTGTTAAGGTCTATGCATTTAAAGAAACAGCCACTTCTTCCAGACATTATGGATTGGATTTGACTGCAAAGATCTGCAACCTGGCTAGATTCTGTAGCTTTGTACCTAGGTGCCCCAACCTCTCTCTCAGGATCCTGTAGTCTCTTGCTCCCTTTGGTGTCCAGATGTACTGGGTTCTTTGGCATTCGATGTGAGGTGGGACGGACTGGTCTCTCAGTGAGTGCCCTGAAAACTGATGATGTTGGAGACATGTTCCACTCCTCTCCCTCCCTTTTAGGGGAGAGGTGTCAGTGCTGTTTTCTCAATCTTGCAGATCTGTGCTGGATTCAGAGACCCTCCTTCCTCTTTTCCTTTGCTCTTATCTGTTCAAGGCATCCAAACAATGCTGATTCCTTTAGCACTTGGTGTGAGGCAGGACGGAAACCAGCCCTGTGGGGTGCCTAGTGAAAGACAGGGAGGCCAGGCATGTGCTCCATACTCCCAACCCACCACACACAACTGCAGAAGTCACAGGCTCAGCTGATCTCCCTTAGCACTGAATTGTGCCAGTCTGGGGGAGGGGTTGAGGCAGATCAAGTTAAATCCCTCTTTTTACCCATTTCAATGCAGCTGTGTTCAGTTCTGTGTCTGGTGTGCTGCAGCTTCTTAACTGGATTCTGGATTTCTCATAAAGATAAGTTGGGACTGCCTATTCCACCATTTTTCTGACATCACTCGGAATACTCAGGTGAAACTCATTTTAATGATACATTTATTCTTAACCCAATATAACCAAAATCTTATTTCAACTTATAATGCATACATATAAGTTGAATGCATACATCCTAAACCTGAGTACAGAAGCATAACTAAATAGAGGAATATTCTTCTCAATAACTAGAAGTATGAAAGTAGATCGCCCAAGTCTGGCATGGTAACTCTATAAAAGCATAAAGAACTCAGGTTCCATCTAACGTTCTTCTACCCAACTTGAGCATTTGGCTTTTGTCCTTATGGTCACAAAATGACTTCCATCTTCAGGAACTGCATATGCATTTTAGGCAGGAAAAAAGTTCAGGGTAAGGTACACAAAAAAAGGAGTATGCCAACTGAGGCTGTAACCAATATTAACAAAAAAACTGGCTTTCTCATTAGCTCCATCCAGTAGAATTCCACATACATCTCACTGTCTGGGTCATATAGCTACTCCAAGTTGCAAAGGAGTCTAGAAGATGAGTGTTTTTCATGGTTTCACTGATGCCTCAAAAGAATAAGGCTTCAGGGCTTCCCTGGTGGTGCAGTGGTTAAGAATCTGCCTGCCAATGCAGCGGACACAGGTTTGAGCCCTGGTCTGGGAAGAGCCCACATGCCGCGGAGCACCTAAGCCCGTGTGCCACAACTACTGAGGCTGCGTTATAGAGCCCACGATCTGCAACTACTGAGCTTGTGTGCTGAAACTACTGAAGCCCACACGCCTAGAGCCCATGCTCTGCAACAAGAGAAGCCACCGCGATGAAAAGCCTGCCCACTGCAATGAAGAGTAGCCCCTGCGGGCCACCACTAGAAAAAGCCCTCGTGCAGCAACGAAGACCCGACACAGCCAAAAAAAAAAAATCCATAAAAAAAAAAAAGAATAAGGCTTCTGTTAGTAAAGGAGAAGGGAGGGAGGGATAGTGATTAGGTAACTAACTAATTATAACTGAATGCTATGTAATACAGGTAAAATTTCTTTCATTGAATTTGAAAGAAGAAAATTATATATAAACATTTTACAAGTAAAGTAACAATGGAAGGACCTACTTTTACACATAGTTCTTCACAAATGAATTTGCTCAGTGATTCAGTTAAATTTATGACTTATGCAGTTAAACTTCAAAGAAATGTGGGTGACCCTAAAGGAATTAGACTGAATCAAAGAGAATTTTGGTAACTCTAGTCCTTGTTCCTTTTCGTTAATTCTTCAGTGTCTGTGACTATTTACCAGATAAACAGTATCTTGTTCTAAATCCAAAGTCATAAACCCTGTCACTTGAGAGATAACATAAATTAGTAAAAAAAAAAAAAGGGTAAAAATATTTTGATTACATATTAAAGATTACTGAATATTCTTCAAATCTAGAGAGAAATATGCTTTTTTCCATTTTTCTTGAAGTACACTAACCTTTGGATATATTTTTCATTTTCCCACTTTTAAGACATGGTATAGAGAAATAGTTCTCTACTGTGAGAAAACTAAGTGCAAGCACAGTTGATAAATTGATAATGCCGATGCTATTGGCAATGACAACTAGAATTGGAAAGCCATCTGTGAGTGCTTGTGTCCGTGGTATATAGGAGAGAACCACCCTATGTAAAGGGGCTCCTACTACCCAGAGCTAGGCATTTATTACCACGCAGAAGCTCAGATCCAGTGTTGCCAGATTATGTTTAGGATCCAGATATTTTATATGAAATTTCCTGAGTTTTAACTGTTGGCTCAAAAAAAACCTTAAGAACAATGTACGAAATAGACATATCAGATTTAGATTATGATCTATGAATTGGATGCTTCTGCTCTAGAGAAAAACCCAGAAATTTTGCAAAATGCCAGGTCATTGGAAAGCAGTACAAGAACATCAGATTTTGGACCTGGTCCAGAGAGAAAATAAAACCAGTAGGCCAGATTTGAGGGAGAAGGAAAATAGAGATCACACATGATATGCCTTGAGTCATAAAGGTATAATAGGTGCTTTAATTATATTTTGCAAAAACTTTTTGTATAGACTTTGGACCCATTTTAAATACTTTTCAAATAATGATAGTAACCAATGCACTTCAATAAAAACAGGACTGGATTGAGTGGTTGTTACCAGTAAATGCTAATGAGGGTCAATAACTGTTTGGCAGACAAGGTACTAGGTCTTAACTTTTGATCTACAAAAGTCTCCAAGGCTATATATTAAATAGGAGCAAAAATCTTTGGAGGGATAAAAAAAGAAAACTACAAGTTGGATAAATAAAGTTTTAAACCAAATAGCAGGATGGTTTAAAAGACAGTCTTTGGAATTAAGCAGATCTGGTTTAAAAGCCAGGACTTGCCACTTAATAGTTCCGTGAAATTTAATAAGATTTAAATTTTTTTTAAAAATTTACTTCTTTAAGCATCAATTTTCTCATCTGCAAAATCTCACTAATGATAGTTCCTATTGTAAGGATTACTGTAATGCTTAGACTATATATGTAAAGCACTTAGCAATGTACCTGGCACATATTAAAATCTTCAATACCTGATATATAGATTCTTTGAGGATATGCAAATCTTTTTATGTATATTTAAATATACAATATTCAAGAAAGCCACTACATGCAAGGCAATTCCACCAGTTTTACCAGTTCAAATTATTTTTCCTTGAAGATTTGAAATATTTATACTATATTCATTCTGTAGCACTTAGGTTAATCGCAGGGTATTAGTTTAATATTAAGTTTTCCCTGGTTACATCAGCATTTTTTTAACTTAAAAAGAAAAACATGTGTCCTAAAGAACAGCTTAAGTTTTACTGTGTTTTAACCACAATCTCATTTTTGCATGGATTTAGCAAATCAGGGGTGTTTTTCTTTCAAGGAAAAGGTGAGAATTTGAGTGGCTGCATTTGACAAATGTGGTGTCAAATGCCCACTGAAGCTTGGAAATCAATCGACCATGTTTCTCTCATGGAGCAATAGGAACAAGACAGAACATGCCTGTGATCACAGGTCTCCCCTTAGGGTTCTTTTGAGCATGGGAGAAGAGTACCACATTTGTCATCACTTTTTGAAATCCCAGAAATTGGCTTTCAGTAGAAGACTCTTGTTCCCTATAAAACTATTTTCTACATTTTCCCCAGCATCATGCAGGCAGGGACTACCTCTGTGTTGTACACAATTATTATATTCTATCTTATACAGTAAGTGCTCACCAAGCATTTGTTGCATGAATGAAGCAGAGTCCTATCTTTTTATGTTTATAGTTCCCCTGGTAGGCAAAAGTTGAAATGTTCAAAACAGCACGTAAAGTTTGCTCCATTCGTTTTGTTGTTGTTGTTGTTGTTGTTGTTGCTACTGCCAAAGAGCTTTATTTTTTTTAATATTTTTTTATTAGTTTCTGCTTTATAACAAAGTGAATCAGTCATACATATACATCTGTTCCCACATCCCTTCCCTCATGCATCTCCCTCCCTCCCACCCTCCCCATCCCACCCCTCCAGGCGGTCACAAAGCACCGAGCTGATCTCCCTGTGCTCTGCGGCTGCTTCCCACTATCTATCTACCTTATGTTTGGTAGTGTATATATGTCCATGCCTCTCTTTCGCTTTGTCACAGCTTACCCTTCCCCCTCCCCATATCCTCAAGTCCATTCTCTAGTAGGTCTGTGTCTTTATTCCCGTTTTACCCCTAGGTTCTTCATGACATTTTTTTTTAATTCCATATATATGTGTTAGCATACGGTATTTGTCTTTCTCTTTCTGACTTACTTCACTCTGTATGACAGGCTCTAGGTCTATCCACCTCATTACAAATAGCTCAATTTCGTTTCTTTTTATGGCTGAGTAATATTCCATTGTATATATGTGCCATATCTTCTTTATCCATTCATCCGATGATGGACACTTAGGTTGTTTCCAGCTCCGGGCTATTGTGAATAGAGCTGCAATGAACATTTTGGTACATGTCTCTTTTTGAATTATGGTTTTCTCAGGGTATATGCCTAGTAGTGGGATTGCTGGGTCATATGGTAGTTCTATTTTTAGTTTTTTAAGGAACCTCCATACTGTTCTCCATAGTGGCTGTACCAATTCACAATCCCACCAGCAGTGCAAGAGTGTTCCCTTTTCTCCACACCCTCTCCAGCACTTATTGTTTCTAGATTTCTTGATGATGGCCATTCTGACTGGTGTGAGATGATATCGCATTGTAGTTTTGATTTGCATTTCTCTAATGATTAATGATGTTGAGCATTCTTTCATGTGTTTGTTGGCAGTCTGTATATCTTCTTTGGAGAAATGCCTATTTAAGTCTTCTGCCCATTTTTGGATTGGGTTGTTTGTTTTTTTGCTATTGAGCTGCATGAGCTGTTTATAAATTTTAGACATTAATCCTTTGTCAGTTGCTTCATTTGCAAATATTTTCTCCCATTCTGAGGGTTGTCTTTTGGTCTTGTTTATGGTTTCCTTTGCTGTGCAAAAGCTTTGAAGTTTCATTAGGTCCCATTTGTTTATCTTTGTTTTTATTTCCATTTCTCTAGGAGGTGGGTCCACAAGGATCTTGCTGTGATTTATGTCATAGAGTGTTCTACCTATGTTTTCCTCTAAGAGTTTGATAGTTTCTGGCCTTACATTTAAGTCTTTAATCCATTTTGAGCTTATTTTTGTGTATGGTGTTAGGGAATGATCTAATCTCAAACTTTTACAGGTCCCTATCCAGTTTTCCCAGCACCACTTATTGAAGAGGCTGTCCTTTGTCCACTGTACATTCCTGCCTCCTTTATCAAAGATAAGTTGGCCATATGTGTGTGGGTTTATCTCTGGGCTTTCTATCCTGATCCACTGATCTATCTTTCTGTTTTTATGCCAGTACCACACTGTCTTAATTACTGTAGCTTTGTAGTATAGTCTGAAGTCAGGGAGCCTGATTCCTCCAGCTCCGTTTTTCGTTCTCAAGATTGCTTTGGCTATTCGGGGTCTTTTGTTTTTCCAAACAAATTTTGAAATTTTTTGTTCTAGTTCTGTGAAAAATGCCAGTGGTAGTTTGATAGGGATTGCATTGAATCTGTAGATTGCTTTGGGTAGTAGAGTCATTTTCACAATATTGATTCTTCCAATCCAGGAGCATGGTATATCTCTCCATCTATTTGTATCATCTTTAATTTCTTTCATCAGTGTCTTATAATTTTCTACATACAGGTCTTTTGTCTCCTGAGGTAGGTTTATTCCTAGATATTTTATTCTTTTTGTTGCAATGGTAAATGGGAGTGTTTTCTTGATTTCATTTTCAGATTTTTCATCATTAGTGTACAGGAATGCCAAAGATTTCTGTACGTTAATTTTGTATCCTGCTACTTTACCAAATTCATTGATTAGCTCTAGTAGTTTTTCGGTAGCATCTTTAGGATTCTCTATGTATAGTATCATGTCATCTGCAAACAGTGACAGCTTTACTTCTTCCTTTCCAATTTGGATTCCTTTTATTTCCTTTTCTTCTCTGATTGCTGTGGCTAAAACTTCCAAAACTAGGCTGAATAAGAGTGGTGAGAGTGGGCAGCCTTGTCTTGTTCCTGATCTTAGTGGAAATGGTTTCAGTTTTTCACCATTGAGGACAATGTTGGCTGTGGGTTTGTCATATATGTCCTTTATTATGTTGAGGAAAGTTCCCTCTATGCCTACTTTCTGCAGGGTTTTTATCATAAATGGGTGTTGAATTTTGTCAAAAGCTTTCTCTGCATCTATTGAGATGATCACATGGTTTTTCTCCTTCAACTTGTTAATATGGTGTATCACATTGATTGATTTGCGTATATTGAAGAATCCTTGCATTCCTGGAATAAACCCCACTTGATCATGGTGTATGATCCTTTTAATGTGCTGTTGGATTCTGTTTGCTAGTATTTTGTTGAGGATTTTTGCATCTATGTTCATCACTGATATTGGCCAGTAGTTTTCTTTCTTTGTGACATCCTTGCCTGGTTTTGGTATCAAGGTGATGGTAGCCTCGTAGAATGAGTTTGGGAGTGTTCCTTCCTCTGATATTGTTTGGAAGAGTTTGAGAAGGATGGGTGTTAGCTCTTCTCTAAATGTTTGATAGAATTCGCCTGTGAAGCCATCTGGTCCTGGGCTTTTGTTTGATGGAAGATTTTTAATCACAGTTTCAATTTCAGTGCTTGTGATTGGTCTATTCATATTTTCTATTTCGTCCTGAGTCAGTCTTGGCAGGTGGTGCATTTCTAAGAATTTGTCCATTTCTTCCAGGTTGTCCATTTTATTGGCATAGAGTTGCTTATAGTAATCTCTCATGATCTTTTGTTTTTCTGCAGTGTCAGTTGTTACTTCTCCTTTTTCATTTCTGATTCTATTGATATGAGTCTTTTCCCTTCTTTTCTTGATGAGTCTGGCTAATGGTTTGTCAATTTTGTTTATCTTCTCAAAGAACCAGCTTTTAGTTTGGTTGATCTCTGCTATCGTTTCCTTCATTTCTTTTTCATTTATTTCTGATCTGATCTTTATGATTTCTTTCCTTCTGCTAGCTTTGGGGGTTTTTTGTTCTCCTTTCTCTAATTGCTTTAGGTGCAGGGTCAGGTTGTTTACTCGAAATGTTTCCTGTTTCTTAAGGTGGGATTGTATTGCTATAAACGTCCCCCTTAGAACTGCTTTTGCTGCATCCCATAGGTTTTGGGTCATCGTGTCTCCATTGTCATTTGTTTCTAGGTATTTTTTAATTTCCTCTTTGATTTCTTCAGTGATCACTTCGTTATTGAGTAGTGTATTCTTTAGCCTCCATGTGTTTGTATTTTTTACAGATCTTTTCCTGTAATTGATATCTAGTCTCATAGCATTGTGGTCGGAAAAGATACTTGATAGAATTTCAATTTTCTTAAATTTACCAAGGCTTGATTTGTGACCCAAGATATGATCTATCCTGGAGAATGTTCCATGAGCACTTGAGAAAAATGTGTATTCTGTTGTTTTTGGATGGAATGTCCTATAAATATCAATCAAGTCCATCTTGTTTAATGTATCATTTAAAGCTTGTGTTTCCTTATTTATTTTCATTTTGGATGATCGGTCCATTGGTGAAAGTGGAGTGTTAAAGTCCCCTACTATGATTGTCTTACTGTCGATTTCCCCTTTTATGGCTGTTAGTATTTGCCTTATGTATTGAGGTGCTCCTATGTTGGGTGCATAAATATTTACAATTGTTATATCTTCTCCTTGGATCGATCCCTTGATCATTATGTAGTGTCCTTCTTTGTCTCTTCTAATAATCTTTATTTTAAAGTCTATTTTGTCTGATATGAGAATTGCTACTCCAGCTTTCTTTTGATTTCCATTTGCATGGAATATCTTTTTCCATCCCCTTACTTTCAATCTGTATGTGTCTCTAGGTTGAAGTGGGTCTCTTGTAGACAGCATATATATGGGTCTTGTTTTTGTATCCATTCAGCCACTCTGTGTCTTTTGGTGGGAGCATTTAGTCCATTTACATTTAAGATAATTATTGATATGTATGTTCCTATTCCCATTTCCTTAATTGCTTTGGGTTTGTTATTGTAGGTCTTTTCCTTCTGTTGTGTTTCTTGCCTAGAGAAGTTCCTTTAGCATTTGTTGTAAAGCTGGTTTGGTGGTGCTGAACTCTCTCAGCTTTTGCTTGTCTGTAAACGTTTTAATTTCTCCATCAAATCTGAATGAGATCCTTGCTGGGTAGAGTAATCTTGGTTGCAGGTTTCTCTCCTTCATCACTTTAATTATGTCCTGCCACTCCCTTCTGGCTTGTAGAGTTTCTGCTGAGCGATCAGCTGTTAACCTGATGGGGATTCCCTTGTGTGTTATTTGTTGTTTTTCTCTTGCTGCTTTTAATATGATTTCTTTGTGTTTAATTTTTGACAGTTTGATTAATATGTGTCTTGGCGTATTTCTCCTTGGATTTATTCTGTATGGGACTCTCTGTGCCTCCTGGACTTGATTAACTATTTCCTTTCCCATATTAGGGAAGTTTTCAACTATAATCTCTTCAAATATTTTCTCAGTCCCTTTCTTTTTCTCTTCTTCTTCTGGAACCCGTATAATTCGAATGTTGGTGTGTTTAATGTTGTCCCAGAGGTCTCTGAGACTGTCCTCTGTTTTTTTCATTCTTTTTTCTTTATTTTGCTCTGCATCAGTTATTTCCACTATTTTATCTTCCACCTCACTTATCCGTTCTTCTGCCTCAGTTATTCTGCTATTGATCCCATCTAGAGTATTTTTCATTTCATTTATTGTGTTTTTAATCGATGCTTGATTCATCTTTAGTTCTTCTAGGTCCTTGTTGACTGTTTCTTGCATTTTGTCTATTCTATTTCCAAGATTATGGATCTTGGAAATAGAATCTTGGATCAGCTTTACTATCATTATTCTGAATTCTTTTTCAGGTAGACTGCCTATTACCTCTTCATTTGTTAGGTCTGGTAGGTTTTTATCTTGCTCCTTCACCTGCTGTGTGTTTTTCTGCCTTCTCATTTTGCTTATGTTACTGTGTTTGGGGTCTCCTTTTTGCAGGCTGCAGATTCGTAGTTCCCGTTGTTTTTGGTGTCTGTCCCCAGTGGCTAAGGTTGTTTCAGTAGGTTGTGTAGGGTTCCTGGTGGGGGGGACTAATGCCTATGTTCTGGTGGTTGAGGCTCGATCTTGTCTTTCTGGTGGACAGGTCCACGTCTGGTGGTGTTTTGGGGTGCCTATGGCCTTATTATGTTTTTAGGTAGCCTCTCTGCTAATGGGTGGGGTTGTGTTCCTGCCTTGCTAGTTGCTTGGCATAGGGTGACCAGCACTGTAGCTTGCTGGTCGTTGACTGAAGCTGGGTGCTGGTGTTGAGATGGAGATCTCTGGGAGATTTTCGCTGCTTGATATTATGTGGAGCTGGGAGGTCTCTTGTGGACCCGTGTCCTGAAGTTGGCTCTCCCACTTCAGAGGCACAGCACTGACTCCTGGCTGCAGCACCAAGAGCCTTTCATCCACCCGGCTCAGAATAACAGGGAGAAAAAGCAGAAAGAAAGAATTAGTAGAAGAAAGAAAGAGAGAGGGAAAGAAAGGAAAAAGGGAAGAAAGGAAGGAAGGAAGGAAGAAAGAAAGAAGGGAGGGAGGGAGGAAGGATGGAAAGAGAGAAGGAAAGAAAGGAAGGAGGGAGGGAGGAATGAAAGCAAAAGGAAGAGTGAATGGAAGAAGGGAGGGAGGGAGGGAGGAAGGAAAGAAAGAAAGAAAGACAGGAGGGAGGGAGGGAGGAAGGAAAGAAAAAGAAAGTGGAAAGAAGAAGGGTGGGAGGGAGGGAGGGAGGAAAGAAAAAGAAAGAAGGAAAGGAGGAGTGGAGGGAGGGAGGGAGGAAGGGAAGGTAGGAAAAAGAAAGAGCAGGTAAAGTAATATAGAATAAAGTATGAAATATAGTTGCGTTATTAAAATTAAAAAGTAATTATTGAAAAAAAAATGGACCGATAGAACGCTGGGACATATGGTGGAAGCAAAGCTATACAGAGAGAATCTTACACAGTAGATTACACATACACATTCACAAAAAGAGAGCAGGGGGAAAAATCAAAAATCTTGCTCTCCAAGTCCACCTCCTCAATTTGGGATAATTCGTTGTAAAAAGAGGAAAAGGGCGAGAAGTCTGAAATCTTGCTCTCGAAGTCCACCTCCTTAATTTGGGATAATTCGTTGTAAAAAGAGGAAAAGGGGGGAAAGTCTTAAATCTTGTCCTCAAAGTCCACTTCCTCAATTTGGGATGATTCGCTGTCCATTCATGCACTCCACAGACGCAGGGCACATCAAATGGACCGTGGAGCTTTAATCCGCTGCCTCCGAGGCTGCACAGAGAGATTTCCCTGTCTCTTCTCTGCTCTCACAGCTCCCGGGTCTCAGCCTTGGACCTGGCCCCGCCTCTGCGCGTAGGTCGCCGGAGGGCGTCCGTTCTTCGCTCAGACAAGACGGGTTTAAGGGAGCCGCTGATTCGGGGGCTCTGGCTCCCTCAGGCAGAGGGGAGGGAGGGGCGCACAGTGTGGGGCGGGCCTGCAGCGGCAGAGGCCGGCGTGACGTTGCAGCAGCCCGTGGCGCTCCGTGCGCTTTCCCGGGAAAGCCGTCCCCGGGTCCCGGGACCCCGGCAGTGGCGGGGTGCACAGGCCCCCCGGAAGGCGGGGCGGACAGTGACCCGCGCTCGCACACAAGCCCCGCGGCGGCGGCGGCGGCGGCGGCGGCGGCAGCCCCAGCGTCCCACGCCCGTCTCCGAGGTCCGCGCCTTACCCACGGCTCGCGCCTGTCTCCGGCGCTTCCCCAAGCAGCCCTCTTAATGCCCTCTCCTCGCGCACCAGGAAACAAAAGGGAAAAAAGTCTCTTGCCTCTTCGGCAGCTCCAGACCCTTTCCCCGGACTCCCTCCGGGCTAGCCGTGGTGCACTAACCCCTTCAGGCTCTCTTCCTGCCGCCAGCCCCAGTCCTCTCCCTGCGCTCAGACTGAAAGCCGATACCCGAGCCTCAGCTCCCAGCCCCGCCCGCCCCGGCGGTCGAGAAGACAAGCCTCTCGGGCTGGTGTGTGCCTGAGGGCACCGATCCTCTGTACCAGAATCTCTCCGCTTTGCCCTCCGCACCCCTGTTGCTGTGCTCTCCTCCGCTACTCCGAAGCTTCCCCCTCCACCACCTGCAGTCTCCGCCCGCGAAGGGGGTTGTAGTGTGTAGAAACCTTCCCTCCTTCACGGCTCCCTCCCACTTGTGCAGGTCCCATCCCTATCCTATTGTCTCTGTTTATTCTTTTTTTCTTTTGCCCTACCCAGGTATGTGGGGAGTTTCTTGCCTTTTGGGGGGTCTGAGGTCTTCTGTCAGCGTTCAGTAGGTGTTCTGTAGGAGTTGTTCCACGTGTAGATGAATTTCTGATGTATGTGTGGGGAGGAAGGTGATCTCCGCGTCTTACTCTTCCGCCATCTTCCTCCGGGGCCTGCTCCATTCGTTTGAACAATTAATTACTCATATTAGTTTTGAGTGAAATAAGCAAGTCATTTCTTACGGTTCTTTTTCCCCACAACAATGAGCATATAATAGATGTTCAATAAATATCTATTAAACGAAGCTTAACTTCTAATCTTTTCCATTTCCTTTCGACAACAACTAGCAAAGCCAAAGGATACATAGGTTGTTCCTGAAAATAAAATGGCAATGTAATGAATTCACAAGACTGGAAATCCACAAACCATGAAAGCAGAGCTTATTTTAATAAAAGAGGCAGCGTATGTGTTTTGAGTTGAGAAAGAATAAAACATTCTTATTCTAGATTAACACTAATTTTTTCCTTAACTATGAGGCATGTTGAAGAGAGAAGATAATGAGTCCAAAATGATTGCATTAAATAAGGGCATCAGGATATTCTGTGACTGCAAAACTCATCGGGTTACCTATTACAGCATTCTGTGGTGACCTAGTTTGAGCAATTTGAACAAGGGAATTAAGGTTTCATAGAGGAGAAATGACAGCAATTCCAGTTACATAAATGTAACTAATTCAATAAAATACCATTTTTCTCCTAGAATTTATTAGCATTATCAACTAGATGAAATAAGTCTATATACAGACACTTCCCATTAGTAACCTCTTTAATAATAAAACATGACATCATTCTGGATAATGTAAAAGGCTTGACTCTAAAAAGAACAGATGTGACTACAAAATATTAAAGTACAACTAAACAAAACCTGAACCCTGAAATTTTAGGAAAAACATTTTGTTAATTTATTAAGTACATCTCACCAATTCTTGTATATATGTCTGAAACATTCCATATATGCTTCAACTCACACTGACTAGGAATTTAGTTTTTGCCACATATATTTTCTCCTTCACTTCTCTATGAGGAATGTATAACTATATTTGCCTTAAATATGTAAATTTAAATTTGTATTTAAATTGTCTTAAATATTTTGCTTTGAATTTGTAGTGGGACTAACACTCTTGAGAAAATGCATTAGGAAATTTATTCACTTCCTAAACCATGTGAATTCCAAAGGGAAAGTATTTTCTTATTTCTCAGAAGGTAAAGTAACATTAGAAAGTAAAGAAAGGGGGGCTTCCCTGGTGGCACAGTGGTTAAGAATCTGCCTGACAAATGCAGGTAACACAGGTTCAAGCCCTGGTCCAGGAAGATCCCACATGCCATGGAGCAACTAAGCCCGTGTGCCACAACTGCTGAGCCTGAGCTCTAGAGCCTGTGAGCCACAACTACTGAGCCCACTTGCCACAACTACTGAAGCCCACGCACCTAGAGCCTGTGCTCCACAACAAGAGAAGCCACCGCAATCAGAAGCCCTCACACCACAGTGAAGAGTAGCCCCCGCTCTTCACAACTAGAGAAAGCCTGCGCGCAGCAATGAAGACCCAAAGCATCAAAAATAAATTAATAAATAAATTTATTTTAAAAAAATAAAAGGAAGACGTCTGTGTGATTAGATAACATGATAACAGAGACCAAAAGTTCACTGCAAAATTCTGAAATCCTCCTCTCTCGCTTCCTTGTCACTATGCACATCTCTCCTTTCCTTGTCTCTATGACAGAGCAATCATGAGAATATTTCACGTATACCAAATGTTATAAATACTGCCTAAATCTTAATAAAGAAACAGCTTTTCCTTCTGTTGATCTCTGTTTCTGTTTCCTAGTTCATTCATTTCTCTTTTTTTGCTTCCTTTCATCAATTTTTTTCAACTTTTTGAGCTGATACTTCAATAATTTGAACTATTTTCAAACTGAGCTATAAAAGAAGCTCCATGTACTTTTTTTTTAGCAACTTCAATGAGCAGATCTTTCAGTGTCACTCAATTCTAAAAAGTTATTGTAATTTTCATTGTGATTTCCCCTTTGTCTCATGTAGTAGTCCTTTTTTAGTTTACAAATCTATGGAGCCTTCCTAAATAATTGTCTATTCTTCACAGATGTAGAGAACAAACGTATGAACACCAAGGGGGGGAAGTGGCGGGGGTATGGGTGGCGGTGGGATGAATTGGGAGATTGGGATTGAATATATATACTAATATGTATAAAATAGATAACTAATAAGAACCTGCTGTATAAAAAATTAAATAAAATTCAAAATAATAATAATAATAATAATAATTCTTTATTCTTGACTTCTAATTTAATGTGCTGTGTTCAGAGGACTTGCTCTGACCTTCACGGAGACTTCTTTTGAGAACTACTACCTGTACCTAATGCCACTGTTTATAACTGTTTTATGTATCCTTAAAAAGAATGTATATTTTCTACTTTAGGGTACAGATCAAGCTATTATTTTTGTTCAAGATCATTACATTTTTATCTACTTGATTGATTTCTGATAATGGTTTGCTAAAAATCTCCCAGTATCTTTGTGAATTTATCAAATTTACCTTATAATTGTGTCAGTTTTAGATTTTGATACAATGCTGGGTACACGGTTCATAATTTTTATATCTTCTTCGTTAATTCTTCCTTTATTATTATGTAATAATCTTTATCTCTGCTTATGCTTTTTGCCTTAGTTTCTACTTTGTATGATTTTGCTTTGCCAACTTTTTTAAATTATACTTTTCCTGATATATATTTTAATTATCCCTTTATTTTCTATTTTTCTATGTGGTTTTGTTTTGGATTTGGCTCTTGGATACATCATATATTAGCAAATGGATTTTTTAATGTTTATCCAATCTAATTATGTCCTCAGTAGTGAAGATTAATCAATACACATTTATTGAATCTTCATATGTACTATCACACTGGTCATATTTCTAACATTTTCTTTTTTGTTTTCATTTTTTTCTCTTTTGCTGCATTCTGTTGGATTGTTTTACATATAACAACAATAATGATGATGATGATAATAATAATAAATAAAATTTAGCATTTAGTATAGGGTATATATTATAAGGGCTTTACATGTACAAATTCATTAAACCTTCACAACAACTCTATAAGAGAAAGACTATTAAGATCCCCATCTTGCGTTTGAGGAACTTGAGGCACTGAGAGGCTAAGTAACTTGCTCCAGGTCACACAGCCAGTAAGAGGTGGAGCTAGATCTGAACTTAACAAGTCAAGTTCCAAAAACTACACTCTTAACCACCACACTGTCCTCTTCTTAAGGTACCTTTTACAATGATTTTTAAATGACTTTGGTTTCAGAAAAAGACTTACACTTACATCTGTAAGAATTTCCAAACTATGAACATTTTAGAGAGTCTGACATCAACAATGGAAAATAAGCACAAACTTTCTGAAAAACTACTATAATGTTACTCTTCTATTCATTGCCTAAAATTGAGAAAGAGTGGAGGACAATCACTACATGGCCTCATGATTCTTTTAAGTTGCATTTTCAAAGTCCAAACCATTTACAAATTAAATTCATTTGAAGAAAAACTATTTTGACTTGTAGAATATAGAGCAAATGATGATCCAGAACTCTTTAGCCTAGGTTTTAAGAAGGTCTGGCAGCTTCTGCTTTATGCTCTTTGGACCCTAAGCTGGTATGTAAGAAGTTAAGTAACTAGAGAGAGAGGACCTGTGGAGTGGCCCTGAAGGATGAAATGCAATGTGGAACACAGGCCACATGAAGAAGCACAAGTGCCAGAGATGTGAGTGAAGAAGCCCTTCTCAATCGTCCAGTCCCCAGCCAGTCTAGGCATCGCAGCTGAGGGACTTCATGGAGCTGAAACAAACCATCCCCATTCTGCCCTCTCCATTATGAGAAATACTTAAATGGTTGCTGTTTTGAAACTACTCCACCTCTTTCACTTCCACATCAAAGTCTCACACTGGTTCATATAATTGCTGAAGCCTATGTCACATGCCTGTGGTAGCTGTAAGGATGTCCACTGATCTCCATCCTGACTCTTCCATTAGGGGGCTGGGAAATAACATGAAAGTTTCCCTCGTATATGAAAAGATAATGGCACCCATGAATAAGACAGATGGATATTACACATACCTAATAGTCATGATGTGGAAATGTGACCAACTAACCCTGGATCTTGGAGAGCAGGGACTTTAACTGCTGAATTCAGAAAGACCTGAAAAGAATCTAGCAGATGCATAGCAGACACAATGTGTTAAATAAATGACAGAATTATAAAATGTTGATCATATTTTGCATATCTCTCACTTCAACAGATATTAATATCTGTTTCATGGTGGGAAAAGAGTTTCGTATATATTTTTTCTTTTTGATGACTATCATAATGTGAGGATGGGGGAAGCAGAAGTAGTAACAGCTTCTGAGGACTAGTAATGAAATTGTTTAAGTGAAAATGGACATAGAATAGTTAAGATAGCCTAATTAAAGACTCACAGACATAAAGAACAGACTTGTGGCTGCCAAGGGGGAAGGGGGTTGGGGGAGGGATAGACTGGGAGTTTGGGATTAGCAGATGCAAACTATTATATAAAGAATGTATAAACAACAAGGTCCTAATGTATAGCACAGGGAACTATATTCAATATCCTGTAACAGACCACAATGGAAAAGAATATGAAAAAGAATATATACATATATATATACACATATATGTCACTTTGTTGTACACCAGAAAGTAACACAACATTGTAAATCAACTATACTTCAATAAAAAATAAGTAAAATATATATATAACCTAGTTAAGTTACTGAATTTCAAGGACAAAGAAATAATACTTCAGTCACTCAAGGAGAAAACATATGTGATAGCTAATTTTATATGTCATATTGACTGGGCTACAAGGTACCCAGCCATTTGGTCAAATATTATTCTGGGTGTGGCTGTGAGAGTATTTCTGGGTGAGATTAACATTTGAATTGGTAGACTGAGTAAAGCAGACTGTCCTCTCTAACGTTGCTGGACCTCATCTAATCATCTGAAGACGTGAACAGAACAAAAAACTGAGTAAAAGGGAACTTTACCTGCCTAACTGATTGAGCTGGGACATCAATCTTTCACCCCCAGACTAGAACTTGCACCAATTGGCTCTCCTGGTTTTCAGGCCTTTGGACTCAGACTGAAACTATACTACCAGCTCTCTTGGGTTGCCAGTTTGCCAACTGCAGACCTTGGGACCTCTCAGCCTCCATAAGCATGATATATATATATATATATATATATATATATATATATATATATATATATATATATATATATATATATATATATATATCCTATTGGTTGTTTCTCTGGTGATCCCTGGTTAATACAAGTCACCTACAAGGAAAAAAAAAATCAAGCTAACCTCTGACAGCTCCGCGATATTCAGTGCTAAAAAAATAATAGAGCAAGTTTCTGAAGGAAAGAAACCCAATGTCTACAGAATCTTGACGAAGGTAACCCAAGAAGTTCATACATTGCCAAATTGTACTTCAAACATAAAAGTAATAAATATCTTCACATATGCAAGATCTCAGGAACACATATCTATAAGCCTTTTTCAGACAGAAAAATCTACTTGACAGTGAAATCCAACCAATCAAGAGATGAATCAACATAAAGATTTTCTTAGAGAAGCTGTGGTGAAACAAGTGATAGCAAGACTTGTGGTTACAGAACAGTGCTGAAATGTCATAAACTTGAAAACATGAAAATGACAACTTACCTAAAAAATTAGCAGGAGGAAGAAGGGATGGGAGTAAACATAAAAGCACAAACTATTTTCATTTATCATAATAGCAAAACAATAGATAACATTAAAAAAATACATCATGAAAAAAATGGCTCCAAAGACTTCACTTTTTTCATAACCTTTTGTTGTTAACCTTAAAAGGATACTTTACAAAGTAATATCTCTTTTCATGGATAAACAGTCACTTAAATTTAGCATTCTTTCAATTTCACCCATTTCTTTTTCTTCCTTTAAAATTATGTGAATTTAATGTCAACTTAAATTTAAAATGTTTAATATAAAATGTAGTAGATGTAATCTTATTATTAAAAAATTATTTCTCTCTAATGTCTATGTGGAAGTGTACATTGGAAAATACTAGAAAACTTTTTTTATATTTCTGAGAAAAAGAAAATTTTCCCTGAGAACATTACATTCAACCAAAATGTTTTTCACATTTAAATAGCAACAAACATTCTCAAGCATGAAAGAACCCAGGGAATATAACAAACTTGAGACTTTTCTGGGGAAAAAAATGCATGCTTTAAATTGTGCCAATAAAATTAAACCAATAAAGAAATGAATGTATAATTCAAATTATTTTTATTTTAATATAGTGAGAGCTGAAACTATCTTCATCCACACAGCTTACTGTCTACGTTCACACGACTTTATTATTCCACTGCCCTCATCAATTTAACTTTTCTATTCCAGGAAACTCTTGCCCAGGAAGATAAAAATAACGTTTTTGTTCATTCCAAGAATTTTACAAAAGATTCATAAACTCTTCAATAAAAAACAGAAACGACAGTTTACACCCCCAGACTCTGGACCCATCACCTCAAACTCCACAAATTTTAAACTATTAGACTATGATTCTTACCCAATTCTAATCAAGTCACTGCACTGGAAGTCCAGGCTTAAACAGGACTCCAAGACTCTCATAAGTATCCCAACTTTGTCCTCCTCCCTCTAAGATGCTAAGACACTGTCAATTCAGTGTTCCTCCTTACTGTGGTAAGAATAAATGAGGCTTTGTCTTCTCAGTGAGTTGTTTGGGTGGTATTCTAGGGTAGCCAGCATTCAACAAAAATCATGACTAGAAAAGAAAAAACAGCACAAATCAAGGCAAGAAAGTAATGATAAGAAAATCCAAGCATACCTTAGAAACTAAGGATTGGAAGGAGGAGAGATGGGGTGCATAAAAGCTGGAGACGAATAAGACCAAAATTCCTTAACAAAGGTCTGAGGTGGGTTCCACTTCCTTAAAAATAGGGTCTTGAAGAGAGATGTTGCATTCCTTCCTGGGAGGCCCAGTGAACAAAGCCCAATCTAACACCTTTGCTTCCGTCTTAAGCAGTGTTCGTCAAGAGTGTGGCTCACGGACTGCCCACCTCAGAATCATCCGGAGTGTGTAACAGCAATGCTTTCCCCCAGACCCTACTAGCATCTCTACAAGGAGGCCTTGGAACTGGCATATTTAGTACGCTCTGCGCATTAATAAACCTCACACCGAATTTGAGAATCCCGGAGCTAAAGGGTACAACTCTCGTATCTAAATTACCCTTTCCAGGGGCCCCGGTGGCGGCCGCGGTCGGTCCGGTGGCGGCAGAGCCGGGCGTGGGGCGGGGCGGTGGCGTTGGGACCGAGGACGGGAGCGGCGGAGACGAAGCTGGGCAGGACCGCGGGAAGGCCAAGGCTAAGGCAGTGTCTGCTCACAGAGAGCTGGGCTACAGTTTCCCGAGGGCTGCATCCACAGACATGTGAAGACTCGCACCACGAGCCACACGGAAGAGCGGGTGCCACTGCGGCAGTGCCCGGGCCGTACTTCTCCAGGAGCTGGAGCCAGCAGGGGACGCTTCCGAGGATCTCGAAGTTACGCGGATCACTCCGCGCCACGTGCAGCGTGCGATCCGCGGTGACGAGAGGTTGGACTCACTTATCAAGGCTACCATAGCTGGGGATGGTGTGATCCCTCACATCCGCAACTCTCTGATTAAGGGACAGCAGAGAGCTGCTTAGAGAGTTATTTTAACTGACATTCTTCCTCCCCTGTCATTGTACTGTAACTGGGTCAGAAGAAAAATAATGGGGCTATGTGGAATTTTTAAAACAGTTAAGTGGAAAAGCATAGACAGTTGCTTCAGACTTGCTAAAAGAAGCATTTGTAGGTTCTTAGACTCGAAGTTTGATAAAAGTAGCTTTTGGGGGACTTCCCTGGTGGTCAAGTGGTTGAGACTTGGCCTTCCAAGGCAGGAGGTGCAGGTTCCATCCCTGTTGGGGGAGCTAAGATCCCACATGCCTTGTGGCCAAAAAAAAAAAAAAAAAAGACATAAAACAGAAGCAATATTATAACAAATTTAATAAAGATTTTAAAAATGGTCCACAACCAAAAAATCTTTTTTAAAAAAAGTACCTTTTCATGTGGCAACAGTTGTGTGTTCCTTAGCTAGGTTTCTCCCATGTTTCTTTATACAAAAATGGAATTGATAAACCATATTTTTAAAATTACCCTTTCCAACTTTACCTTTTATTAAAAGAGCTTTGACTGTTTAATTAAAACAGCTGAGGGCTTCCCTGGTGGCACAGTGGTTAAGAATCCACCCGCCAATGCAGGGGACATGGGTGCGAGCCCTGGTCCATGAAGATCCCACAAGCTGTGGAGCAACTAAGCCCGTGTGCCACAACTACTGAGCCTGCGCTCTAGACCCTGCGAGCCACAACTACGGAAGCCTGCGCGCCTAGAGCCCATGCTCCGCAACAAGGGAAGCCACCGCAATGAGAAGCCCTCCCACCGCAATGAAGAGTAGCCCCTGCTCGCCGCAACTAGAGAAAGCCCCTGCGCAGCAACAAAGACCCAACGCAGCCAAAAATTAATTAATTAATTTTAAAAAACATCTGAGAACTTTTGGATAGTATAGATAGTGGTAAGGTAACCTTCAGCAAATCACATGGCCAAACTCTATCTATCTCCCTTGATCCAGCTCCTTCTCAACTCCATATACTGCAACTCTCTTCCCCACCCCAACTAAGTGTTGCCTGATTGATAAAAGCCATTTATGAGTAACTTTACAGCAACCTGACTTCTTTGCCATTCCTTTCATTTTTCAATTATTTGTTTAAAGTTTGTTTCTGGATAGTAATTTCTGTGAGCACAAGAAAAATTTGTCTTATGCCCTGGCATTTTAAAGATAAAATTATTCACGACACTCATTAAAGAACAGTAAGGCAGAATTTATTCAGGAGAACTATCATGATAGGGCTAGGGACCACAGCAATGGGTTATTGTAGGGGAGGAGAGAGATTGAACACAACTCTGAATATGACAAGGAAAAAATGGGAATTTATAACAAAGAAGTGGGGTGCATGGGGGCAAAGGAGTCAGTAAATGAAAAATTACTAAAAGGAAATATCAGGGGTAAAGAGGATTCTAGCTAAACTGATCTAACAGGATTCTTGCTGAAGGCAGACCAGAGGGATCAGATGTCACCTGGAGGATGATGGAGTATGAGGGACCCAATCGGGTATTAAGAACGATCAGATGTTGAAGATGGTGTATTCTGGTTAAACTGATTTAGCAGTGTTTTTGCTAAAATGTGATAATACAGAGACCAACACAGAAGTCCAAAGTCAAGGCCTAGTTGAAAAAGAGCTCAGAAGAGCCTGCTTAGAATTTGGTCAAGGAAAGAATCTTTGTCACCGTATCTCCAGATCCTAGCACAGTGCTTTGTACATGGTAGATGTTTAATAAATATTTGTTAAATTAATTAGTACCATATTGGAAAATGTTGGTCAAATGCAATGATTTCAGTTTTGGTGGGATTAATGGTTAGTCTTTCTAACAGTAATTGGTCAACAAGTTACATTGTTATTTAATATCATTCCTCATTTGTGATAATAAAATAAAGTTGTCCACATAAAAGATCAGGTCTTAGAAGGAACTAGTACAGTGTTAAAGGTTAAAGTTAAAGTGTTTAGAATCTTACAAGAACTTTTAAAAATCCAGGGTAATACACTGGACCTCAGGCAGGTTATTAAACCTTTCTGAGATTCCAGTTATCTGTAAACTGGGGGTTATATTAGCTACTTCACTTAACTGTGGGCTAGAAGGGTTGACAAACTACGATCCATGGGCCAAATCTGGCCTTACAGTCTATTTTTGTACAGGCTGGGAGCAAAGAATTGTTTTCACATTTTTAAATAGTTGAAAAAAAGAAGGGCGGGGGGGACTATGTGTGGCACACGAAGTCTAAAATATTTACTGTCTGGCCCTTTACAGAAACAATCTGCTAATCCTTGTGTGATGGTTAAATTTATGTGTCAACTTGACTAGGCCAAGCAGCACCCAGATTAAACATTTTTGGGGGGTGAGTCTGTGGGTGTGTTTCCAGATGAGACTAGCATTTTGAATCAGTGGACTCAGTAAGATAGATTGCCCTCCCCAATGTGAATGGGACTCATCCAATCTTTCACAGCCTTCAAAAAGAACAATATAGGACAAAAAGGTGAAGGAAGGAAGAATTTGCTCCTTTTTGCTTCCTGCCCTTCAGAGCTAGGACATTAGTCTTCCTCTGCCCTTGGACTGGAACTTACACCATCAGCTACTTTGGTTCTCTGTCTTTTAGACTCAGACTAGGATTTTATCACCAGCTTTCCTCCATCCAGCTTGCAAACAGCATATTGTGGGATTTTTCAGCCTTCGTAATTATGTATGCCAAGTCCTCATAATAGATATATATAGACATATATAAAATGGATAACTAATAAGAACCTGATATATTAAAAAATAAATTAAATTAAATTAAAAAAAAGTTGTGGGGGAAAATAATTAATTTCCATGTCGTAAAGAAAAAAACTCACAGTATAACAAAAATTAAAGCTCCCTTTTCTTATACAACTAAGTCACAACTCATAATGGTAATTTGATATTCAAACACTGTGAGATATCGAATTGTCAAATTTTGTTAAAGAACTAAGCATTTAAAATATAACCGAACCATTTTGATTCAATTAAGGTAGAAAGCTCTACTGCTTTATTTTGTTTATCAAATATATCATATATTAAACCTTATTTGGGAACTACTTCTCAAGTTAAGCAAACACAAAACTTCTAACACAAACACAGAAGAACTCTCGCGAAAAAGATTCCAGCAGAGGCAGGCAGACATTGGTACCATTACTTAACTGAAATGAAGAAAAAATTGCAAGGTTTAATACAGCCAAATAATGTTTGTGGCACTGAATGTTTGAGGTTAATGTAAACTATTTCTTCTTTGTCTACCAGAGTTAGCCATTCACCTCACTCCCAAAGACTCAAGTGAGTCAGAGCACAGATGTCTCAGCGACATCCTTCAGGGAGATAAAAAGAATAAAAGAAAGCAAGTACTAAACTTATATCACTATTTTCAAAGAAAAATTGTTTAAAGAATCTTTTCCAACTGGTTTTCTGTTTTGTTGATCGGTTTTGTTTTAGGGAGTGGAAATGCAATCTCACCTTTGGGATCTAGTTTTCTTCAAGTGCACAGCGATGTATCTTGTGTTCTGAATTTGAAAAATTCTTGTAGAAAAATGAAGAATCTTAGAGATAGGAATTCATCTGAAATATCCAATGATTTTTGTTATTTGCATTTTGTATAATCAGAAAAAAATAGTAAAGTTTATAATTCCATAAAACTACTAGATTAGAGATAATCAGCCACAGAATATCACAAAATTAACTTTCTCTGAAGTGGATCATTAATTTTTATATCAATCAGTCAAAAAGTGGTGGTGAAATTTATACGACATTTGGGAGGATTCGGATCAAGCCTGAAACAGCCATTCAGGACCCAAGAACTCAGAAGTTTGCAAACTTGAAATGAGAGTGAGCAACAAATTTCACAAATATGTTGTCCTGAATCTTTGCACTATTCTGGTCATCTGTATTCCCCACACTTGAAATTTAACTCATTAAAGGTCCCGAGCATAAGAACCTGAAAAATGTAATTGTGTGCTTTTATAAGTATTCAATTAATACTCATTTCATCATTTTGAGATTTTTGTGACCAAATAAGGATGCGTATCCTGCAACAAGTCTGTTTGGTCTACCCTTTTCTTTCTTAAGAGCACAATACCATAATTTGCTCTAAAAAAAAAAAAAAAAGGCAACATCACAGAGTGGAAACACCAAAAAGAAATACTTTTGGAGGATATGGCATAACAGAAGAGAAATTCTCTAAACAGGTAGTCTCAATTTACTATTTTTCTCTTCTTATTCACTGGAAAAGATCCTTACTCTCCCAAGAATCAGTTTTTGTTTATCAAGCAGACAAACAAAAGAATCCACAATTTATAATATAAGAATGATAATAAATTAAAGTGCCATCGTGTATATTCCCTGTCGCGTTTTTTAACAAGCAGCTGGCTCCTTTGTCTCTGCTAATATTCAAAAGCAAAACTAAATCTAGACAGTCCTTTTATAAATTATGATATATTTCTGGAAACATGGGAAAATCTTCAGTTATACTGCAATTGGTGTCCCACTACATAGAGTGAGAAAATTACTGTATTTTTGATAACTTTCTGGTAACTGCAGGAATTAAGTCAAGTCTTTATGGAAATTGCCCGCCCCAAAATGTAATTATAAAATTACTAATCGAGTAACTGATTGTAAATTCTAATTTTTTCTAGTATTCTACGAATTAAAAAAAATTAATACTATGTTGCTGGGCATCAACAGAGGCATTTTGTAGTGCTTGATTAACTACCTGATACACAGCAGACATTCAATAAACGTATTTTTTTTAATGAAAGATAAAGAAGATATTCCTGACTTTTCTTTATTATCTATCTCCATGTAAAACAAAGTTGTGTTTTCCCCTGTTACCATAATATAATACCTGAATTTTAAAATATTCTATCTGATTTTAACCACTAACCCCACCTTAAAATAATCTGAATCTTTACATTTAAATCAGTACAATTTAAATGAGTACAATTTACCCAGATCTGCTATATTTTTATTGAACACCGAACATGCAGAAAATACTGCAGGTCTATAACAGTCAGCCACTGGCCCCAGAGAGCTTATAAAATAAAAGGGACAGAACGTACATTAATAGTTATAAGACAAGGGAAAATATAAGCATCATAAGCATCGGAAGACAGGGGAATATACAATTGTGAACCAGGGTGTAAAGGAAGCGGTAACATTTGAGATAAACTGTGGGAAAAAAGTAACAAGTCTTTGACAGATGACATTAGAGAAATAGGGTATCCCAAGCAAAGTAAACACGGTGTACTTTTTTAGGTCTTTCAGGGAACTACCACTAACCCAGTTTTACTGGAGCAATGGGTCAATGTAAAAATAAAGTACAAGAGCAGCCTGAAAGTTTATGCTCAGCGTGGAGTGGAGGCGCTATACTTATTTTAATAGGTAATGGAAAGGCATTTAAGGTTTGTACCTGTCAGTGTCTGAAGCAAATAGCACATTCAAACAGGATCAGTGGGTGGAGTTTGATGAAGACACGATTTACAAAAGATGTGGGCTGTGTAAGGGACACCAATAAGAGATGGTGGACCACATCCTGCCAGCAACAGTGGGAAGGGTTGCCACCACCAGTCTTAAAAGTGGAAGTAGAAGGAGATTTTATTGGAAGCTGCAGAGAGAAGCTACAAATTGTAAGAGCGCATCTCCTGACATGAGGCAAGACCTTTTTTGGAGGAGGACAGGCAACCTATGGCTGAGCAAGGAGAACCAGGGGAATAAGTACCCAAACTTACTCTCTGCTTGCTCCTTCCAGCCTCCTGCAAGTTCCCCCTGTTGGCTAAAGTCAGTTGGAAGCCAGAAGGCAAGGGAGACCATTGATACAGTCCATATAGACCTTCTTCCCAGGGCACAGAACAGGACAGAGAAAGGAATGGAATAGATTTGGAGGGGCAAAAGGAAAATATAAAACACAAGACTTTTGAGCAAAAGAGAGATACCTCCTAGAAAAATTGATCCAACAGGTATAGAGAGAATCAAGAGACGTATAGATGAAGAAACTAAGAATACAGTAGAGAAGACTGTAAAGGTCAGAAATAGGGCCATGGCAGTGGAAAAAGAAGTAAAAATTTGCCTGTGAGAGCTTTTGAGGGTACACGTCGGCTCTTGGAATAGTGCCAGGCATGAATGCAATGTGGCTTTTGATGGCTTCTGGTGGACAGTTGTGTAACAAAGGGATGAGAACTGCTGCTGGGGTCCTAAAGCACAAACTTAATGCTGTATCCATGGGCAAGCAGGCACTAAGCAGAATTAGCTGGAAGTTGAAGAGATCCCAGGTATACATTTTTTTCCATGGATGGCTTGCTTGAGGTGCAAATTCTGGAGACTTTTTATATAAAGTTGTGAAGAGAGGTGTTGGCTACAAGGCAATGAACATGGAGTTTTAAGCAAAGGCAGATGTTCTGTTATCCTGAAGATTTCAAGGGCATTTATGACAGCAGTCATGCATCTTAACAGTTGAAAGACAGCTGGATGGATGTTCATGGGATAGAAGACCAAAAAACTTTCAAGTTTACTAAATATTTATAAACCAAAAAAAATTTTTTTTGCCTGTGAGAAACATGACAGTGATAAATCCTGGGGCTTCTAACAGATTAGAAGGAGGGGAAAAGGAAAATTAGAAGTCCAAAATTTTGAATCTTGGTTCCTGGGAGAACAAGGCCATTATTAGAAACATAAAAATTAGGTGCTGGATTTTAGAGTAGAATGCATAGATTTCCTAATTGCTGCTCACAGGAATGGGGAGACCTGGAAAATGCGAGCTATGAGGGGTGTCCTAGAGGTCAGCACAATCCAGAACAGGGTTCTACCCTAGGTCACAGCAAAAAGCACAGCAAGAGAAAGAGTCCAGATCAATTTGGGGTCCAAAACTGATCTGGACTTTAATGCACCCTATACCCTTCCTAAAAAATCTTCTTTAAAAAATAATACTGATGAACCATCTCCTCACAAAATATCATCCAAAATAACATGCAAATGGGTAAGTCATAGGGGAGGACAGATGGGAAGTGTTGAGCATAGACTGCAAACCAAACAACTGTAGTAACTGTGGTTCCAAAACAGACTGCAGAGTCGTAATTCTTGAAAGAAAGGCTGCATGAAGTAAAAATAGTCATTTGGCAATAAAACATAGAAAAATCCAACCAAAGCATGGGGTAGGAGAAGGAAGTGGGAAGAAGTGTCAGTGTCAGCAATTAAAACAGTGTGGTAGTATGGTAGGACTAAAGGACAGATGAAGAGAAAAGAATGATGCACCTGGACCAGATACAGGTGCATATAGGAATTATTATGCAATACACATGTATTTAAAACTAGAGGAGAAGTAAAATTAGGAATTAGCATGTGATATGTACATATTTAAAATTAAAGGGGGATAAATTCGTATTTTAAATTCCCAATAAATTGCTTGGGGACAATTAACTAATCTTTTGGAAAATATTAACATGATTTGGTATCATTTAGGAATGACTTCATCTGCAAATAGCAGAAGCCCCAACTTACAGCTGCTTAAATAAATTCTAGCTTGCCAAAAAGAACTCTGGGGATAGCAGTTCAGGACTGACGACAGCTCAGTGGTGTCATTAAAGACCCAGGTTGTTTCTCTTTTCGTGTCACCATCATTACTCAGCAGGCTATTGTCCTCATCCTTATCACCTCAGGATAAAGATGCCTGGGCACCCCATGACCTCAGGCCTGTGTTCTAGGCATGAAGAAAGGAAAAAAGGCAGAGGGCATAATGGGCAAACCAGTCACACATTCACCAAACTATAACAGTGGTGGCATCTGTAACCAGATTATTTTTATCTCTAGTTTTTTGTGTGATCTGAATTTTTCCAAAGATTGTATATTGAATTTTGTCAGAAATAAAATTATGAACCTATTTCCATTTTGCAGAAAGACTAGTCAAGGAAATCATGCCTCTTTCAAAATCAGTAAGCCTCCATTTCTCTGTGATTCTCAGTATCATCTTAAGTTTTATTTTTAGCACAGACCACTTACTAGATTTCTTCTTCTGGAAAATGAGCTGTTCAGAAAACTAACTTTTATGTTTCAAACCCCTGGAAACACAAAAATTATGGGTTATCTTAGTAATAATGCTGAGTCTCTAAGAACTTAATTTAATGCATTTAGGTAAGCTGTGTATTTTCAAGCATCTAATTACAACTACTAAAGATAATTCCCAGCATGATCTTCACAGAAGGAGAATATGGGGGGCCAGAAGAGAAAAATCAACCTACAATTAAAAAAATCAACCTACTATTTTCAGATTTTGCTTAAATATTCTGTTCTACCCTAGAATATTTTCATTTTTTACCATACAGCTGAATATAATTTTTAAGAATTCAGTACAATTATAAAGTACCAAAAAGGTTACAGGATTCTGGGAAAAAAGAAATGTCTGTGCTTGAGTTAGAAATAAACCTTCACTCTCCCCTAAACTTTAAAATAGTTCTTATGATTAAATTATATGATATACTGAAGATATTAAGCAAGTTAATTATTTTGTAATGTGTAGGCTAGACATACTAACATTGGTAGTAGAAAAGCACTTAAAGTGCAAAACAAGAAAATGTTATTTAATTTTAGGTGACAGATTTTTTTTCATTCCTGGTTTTCAAAGAACCCAGAAAAGCAATTTTCCACATGCCATTTTCCAAAGAAGTAATACGTAGTCCTTTAATAACCATTCTGGACATCCTCTCAGTTCCTAGGAATGATGAAGAGAACAGGCATCCAACCAGGACAACCTCCAGCCCTTAGTGTGCAGCTCAAAGTCATTCCTTGTAACAGAAAGGGATTGAAAACTGCCATTTTGTTTTCCCTTCATTCTTTTCTCCACTGTGGGATTGTCTGATTCATGAAAAAGTGCAATTTGTTACATTAACCAAAGCCAGTTCTGTTATCACTCTAATAATAGTCTGAATCCTAGCCCTCTACTCAAGAGGTCTGTGATCTTTAACAAATTATTTAGCATCCTTGGCCCTCAGTTTCCTCACCAGTAAAATAGGTGCCATTGTGAAAATTAAGAAAGATCATGTTTCATTGGCGCTCTGTGCATAATAACCAGTTAATATATTTTAGCTGTAATGTATATTATATAATATGCTATATAATTAAAATCCTATCCATTTTTCAAGATTCCTACATTCTTGTTCGGCTTTCACAATGAAATCCTCACCCCTATAATGTAGTCGAAGAAATCTGTCCTTGCTATAAGACATTACCTGTATTATTTGAGAATTTAATTAGATCCTGTTTTACAAGTCACTCCCTAGGTTTCCCATGCTCTCCCAGGAGAAGACCTTGTCCTACAGGGTCTGATGGCTTGCCCTAATCCTGATCAAAGTAGAATAAGTAAATGCTGCAATTCAACACCCCCTGTGGTCTGGAGTCATTCTGTGCTGTATACTTTGTATAAATGGATGAGCTGCATCCATACAGCTTGCTTCTCCACTAAGCAGGCTTCCCTCTGGTTTAGGCCTCAGTTTCTTTGCATGTAAACCCAGGTGTCCAGATACCAGCATCTTTCCCTGAACCCAGCCTCCTTGGTTTGCATCTCTTATGATCTCCTGCCAGTATTGTCCACCAAAAGGGATGAAGTTATTCCTGCTTCCTATCACCACCCCTCTGTCAGAGGTAAGGATTATGTCAAAAATGTACTGATTACTTATGATCACAATATATATCCAGCAATACCTATTCAAACTTTCCTTGGTTTCTAAATTCTCTTTGTCATATTCCATCCTCCAAATTGGACCTCCCTTGCTATGGATGCCCTGCGATTTCATCATCATAACCTTTGGGTACTACCTATTTAACTTGCCCGCAAGCACACGTGAGGCCAAGCCCCCAGCCTGACAAGAGATTGTGACCAAAATTTTGAAGTTATACAGACCCTTAAGGAAAAGTAACACAGTTTATACTTTATCATAATAAGAAGACTTTAAGAGTTTTAAAAAGGGAAGTAATGTGATAAGATTTACCTTTTAGGAAGATCGCTCTGAGTTCAGTGTGAAGACATCTGGATGATATCTTTTTATTATAAACATCAAACCAGTTATGAAAGGAAGGAAAAACCTTAAGGGCAGGAAATGTTACAGAGGTAGAATCAACAGAATTTGATTATTTGGATATGTTATAGGGTAAGAAAAACAGGAAAAGTTAAATAAGTTGCTAAGGTCAAACATCACAGGCATGTTTCTTGCCTCATCAACTTGATAGTATATTTTTTGATGGAAGGAACTAGTTCAAATGTTTTTATGCACATTTTGGTGCCCAGTAAATATGTGTTCAATTAACCAACAAAGGATCTATAAATCTGCATGTTATCTGTCATAAGCCTTGTCTATAAGGAATTCTCTTACAAAATCTAGAACCTAGGGGCTTCCCTGGTGGTGCAGTGATTAAGAATCCACCTGCCAATGCAGGGGACACGGGTTCAAGCTCTGGTCTAGGAAGATCACACATGTTGCAGAGCAACTAATCCCTTGAGCCACAACTACTGAGCCTGCTCTCTAGAGCCCATGAGCCACAACTACTGAGCCCATGTGCTACAACTACTGAAGCCCACATGCCTACAGCCCGTGCTCCGCAACAAGAGAAGCCACTGCAATGAGAAGCCTGTGCATCACAATGAAAGAGTAGCCCCAGCTCGCCACTACTAGAGAAAGCCCACGCACAGCAACAAAGACCCAAAGCAGCCATAAATAAATAAATAAATAAATAAATAAATAAATAAATTTATATATTTTTTAAATCTAGAACCTAAGATATTTTAGCCAGGTTTTCCAAGTTTGCATGTAAAGAAACACTGACAAGAATTGCACAGATGCCTAGAAATTAGAATACCAATTCACTCATAGTTTGGAAGGTAAGATGCTGATTTGATCCTTCTCTATGTTATTAATAATCATTAGAGTTAATTTGGATAGGTACAAATTAAGCTTATCTAATTTAAACCAAACAAATTATCTAAGACATCGCACTTCTCAAAATTTAGTGAGTATCCAAATCACTTGGAAGATTTTTTTTTAAATAAGATTGCTAGGCTCAGAGTTTCTGATTCAGTTGGTTAGAGTGGAATCCAAGAAATCACTTTGAGAAACACTGCCTTACAATATTTCCAAAACTTTGATTATAAAAATCACCTACAGTACTTATTAAAAATAAAGATTCCCAAGCCCCACTTCCAATCACCTCTGAATCAGAGGGTTCTGGGAAGGTGTGCAGGGATCTATATTTTTTTTTAAGTGCTTCATGTGATTCTTATAATCAGCCAAGTTTGGGAAACGCTGCCTGAGAGCATCCTATGAGGTAGGTACTATTATTATTCTTATTTTACAGAGGGAAAAAAAGGATTAGCAAGATTTAGTACTAATAAATGGCAAAGCTCTTAACCCTTCCACTAGAATACTTAAACCATCTTTCATGCTGAAATATAAAACGTTGCTTAAATGGGGGTACTATGAGTATCTTGGTGACAGGGACTTTAATCTTATTTATCTCAGTATCTAAAACCTGGCAAGAAGCACACTGAATGGATGGTGAGAACCAAACCCTGTAAAATAATTCTTTGCCTACATAAAATTTAAAAAACAGAGCAGATAACAACAAACAGACATAAACCCAATCAGTCAAACAACCAATGAAATGAAGGAAGGAAGAACCATATGATCATTTAAATGAATTGACTGGTTGGATGGAGAAAGACAAATACCATATGATAACACTTATATGTGGAATCTAAAATATGATACAAATGAACTTATTTACAAAACAGACACACGGGCACAGAAAAGAAACTTATGTTTACCAAAGGGGTAGGGGGTAGAGCAGGGATAAATTAGGAGTTTGGAATTAGCAGATACAAACTATATAAAATAGATAAACAACAAGGTCCTACTGTATAGCACAGGGAACTGTATTCAATATCCTATAATAAACCATAAAGGAAAAGAATATTAAAAAGAATATATATATTCATATATATATTCATATATATATTCATATATATATTCACATATATTTATATATATATATCACTGAACCACTTTGCTGGACACCAGAAACTAACACAACATTGTAAATCAACTATACTTCAACTTTAAAAATTGAAAAAATAAAATAAATAAACCAACTAGAAGATTAAATCAGAGTTCTCAACCCAGTAACTCTTGGTAGCAGGAGAAAGAAAAAAAGATATTGACTTTGATGCCAGAAAAGTTTGAGGTAGATACTATTATTTTCATCATTTACAGATAAGGAATTTAGGCCCAGAGTTCACTTAGCCAGCAGGTGGACGAGCCAGGCAATCAACCCAGGTGTCTTAACCACAATGTAACGCCGTCTCCCATATTTTGAATAAAAAAGAGACATCCTGGGTTTCCCTGGTGGCGCAGTGGTTGAGAGTCCGCCTGCCGATGCAGGGGACACAGGTTCGTGCCCCGGTCCGGGAAGATCCCACATGCCGCAGAGCGGCTGGGCCCGTGAGCCATGGCCGCTGAGCCTGCGCGTCCATAGCCTGTGCTCCGCAATGGGAGAGGCCACAGCGGTGAGAGGCCCGCGTACCGCAAAAAAAAAAAAAAAAAATTGAAAAAAGAGACATCCTCATTTCACTTACTTATTTGAATCTGCATCTGCAGTTGTTATTATTTGCAATAACAGAAGCAAATTCTAGATGGAATGGTGACAAGAAGGAAGAAATAATAAATTGAAGAATGATTTCCCAAAGGAAGAGGTGCTTAATTGGGACCATGCCTAAGCAGACAAAGAAGGTATAGGTAGTCATTACAGTTACAGGGGAGAGAAAAACGGCTGCTCATTACTTTTCAAAGAGCAATTCTACAGGAACAAACAAATTCTGCCAAACCATTTTGAAAATTTTCTTAATACAAAGCTTGCTACACTGCTTTCCTTGAGGGTCTACTCCAAGGATCCTATTACAGGTAGCCCGATGGATTCTATTTTGTGGTATTCTGTCCCACATTCACCCTTTGGGTTACAGAATTGCAATGTATCAATAAGTTGAAATCACTGCCTCTCAGAATTGGAGTGGAAATTTGAATGATTCAGATGAATCTGAGAAACTTAAGTCTCCAAAACCACTATGCTTCTCTTGCCCGTGAAAGCAGACCTTCCTCCCATCTCCCTTCTCCTGCTTGAAGATCCTGAAATGACCCCACTCAGAGGATGTCTGTTCTCCTCAGTTTCTAATTTCCTGACTGAAAACACATGACATAGGTAGAATAACACTTTAATAATAACAACAGTAGTAATAAATTCTGTTAGTTTTACACTGCTAGGTACACAACACATTCATAATCAGTATTTATTGGATGAAGAGTTAGAAGAAGTCTTAGATGAGCCCACTTTGTACAAACTCCAGATTCTGGTGATGCTTATCATAGCGAGAATCTAATAGGCTCCAAGATTATCTTCCTAAACTTATTTTTCTAAGTCTAATCTGATTAAAGAGAAGACAGTTAAACTAAGTTTGTAAATGTAAAATGTCCTTCTTTCTGAACAAAAGTATTCTCCACTTCCTATTAATAAAAATAAGAATGAAGGACAGATTTTCCTAACACAAGAAAAGCCCTAAAATAAAATGTATTAATTCTACCCCCAAGAGCTTTCTATTTTTTCAAAATTTTTTTTAAATTTTTGTCTAAGTAATACATAAATATAATTCAAAAATAAAATGGGATGAAAAGACATAAAGAAAAGCAATAATCTTCTGTCTTATCTCTCCTCACATATCCATCTCATTCTCTAAGGGGAAACACTTGCCAAGTCCTTGCACTATTTATTTTGGCAGTTCACATCAAATCTGGAAATAATATCTGCAGGCTGCTATTATTTAATTAGCTATTTTTAATTGTATTTATTCACTACTATAATGTACGAGTATTTACCTCTCTTGCCATCTCTTCCTTTCCATCTCTTCTTCATCTTTCTTCCAACACAGTTGTATAAAGTCTCATTTAAATCGTTAACATCTGTTTACACGTTTAAGAATTTGCAAAGCCGAGAAGTTCACACTGATTATATTTCTTTTCCTGTACAGATTTCCTGAGTTTTTCTTTCCTTCATAAAATTTGTTTTTAATAATAATTTTCCTTTTTGTAAGATTCAACAGAGCAGATCCTCTATGAAATTTTTCCGGAGACCTCCTCTTGGAGTCTTCTATTTTCCTAGTGTAAACCAGGCTGTTTCTCAGACTTATTTCATGATTATCATCCTAAGGATTTTCTCAGACTGCACTTCTGGATCCCATTCTTCCTCCTATTAGTTTATTTCTTCATTTTACTAGAGTATATCAAATTTCATTGAGAAATAAAAATTTGGTGGGCAAATAACACTTTTGCATACCTAAAAATGTTTTTGATCTACCCCTCCGCTTGAATTACAGGATGACTGAGCATAGAATACTTAGTTGAAAGTCATCTTTTTCTCAAACTTCTGAAGATTATATCACTGCTATGTCCCTAGCATCTCTTAGAACAATTCCTGGCATCTACTTGGCATTCAATAGATATTTTTGAAAACACGAATGGATGAATGTAATACTTTTTCAAAACTTTTAAATTCTCTTCTGTTTCCCACCATATTTCTGTCTTTACTTTTCTCTTTCATTGCTGAAGTCCCCCCACCCCAAATATATAACAATCCTCTTTTGCCTATTCACATGTAAGAAAGAGGCTCTGAAAAGCTGATTGAGGTACTATCCACATGAGTAGTTCTCAAAATATGGTTCTCAGCATCATCTGGGGACCTGTTAAAAAGGCAAGTTGCCTGGCTTCATCCCAAACTTAGTGAATCAGAAATTCAAAGCATGAGACCTCTGTGTTTTAAGGAAACCTCCAAGTGATCCTAAAAGTTTGAGAATCACATAGGTAGGGCCAAGGCTGGCAGCCACTGCTTTTGAGTTACTTGGAGGGGAGTGAGCATTTACGCAGGGAGATCATTTCTATGGAACTGTTTAATTTCTTCAGGGAAGAAATCTTGGGTCTCCTGCCCAGAGGATAAATATCTAACAGCTACCTATTTACAATAGCCCGGAGATGGAAACAACCTAAGTGTCCATCATCGGATGAATGGATAAAGAAGATGTGGCACATATATACAATGGAATATTACTCAGCCATAAAAAGAAATGAAATTGAGCTATTTGTAATGAGGTGGATGGACCTAGAGTCTGTCATACAGAGTGAAGTAAGTCAGAAAGAGAAAGACAAATACTGTATGCTGACACATATATATGGAATTTAAGAAAAAAATGTCATCAAGAACATAGGGGTAAGACAGGAATAAAGACACAGACCTACTAGAGTATGGACTTGAGGATATGGGGAGGGGGAAGGGTAAGCTGTGACAAAGTGAAAGAGCAGCATGGACATATATACACTACCAAACGTAAGGTAGATAGCTAGTGGGAAGCAGCCGCATAGCACAGGGAGATCAGCTCGGTTCTTTGTGACCGCCTGGAGGGGTGGGATAGGGAGGGTGGGAGGGAGACGCAAAAGGGAGGGGATATGGGAACATATGTATATGTATAACTGATTAAATTTGTAAAAAAAAAATAAAAAAAAAATAAAAAAAAAAATATCTAACAGCTAGTGTTCTGCTGGATAATTGAGAGTGGGGTAAAATGACCCAAGCTTCTCATATGATAAGATGAACAAAGTGATTCTTAGATCACTAGAACTGCTGTAATTTTTGAACAAGGAGCTCTGGTTCCAATTCTCAAAGAGATCTGGCTGTTTTGACCACTAATTAAGTTTTCTGTATCTCTTTTCTTACACATGTGTACTTTCCATAAACTCTCATCACCTGAGGTCACCTGAGTGTGTCTCTGCTCTAGCCAATCTGCAAGAAGTGGACAAACACAGTTTGAAATTACCAGTACTTTGCATGATATGCACTCTTTGAATTACTTGAAACTCAAAAAAACAAGCAAGTGTGGTGCAAAAGCTTGGAAAACAGCAAAATTATTCCAGCTCTTCACTTTAGAAAGTACATTTCCTATATTTCCCTCCAAGACCACTAGGTGGCACTTTCTGCTCTGTTTATAACGACACCTTTCCTTTGGGACACCATTAAAGGAGTTCTTTTTGGCACCTCCTCAAGATCTTGCCAGAGAAAGGTTGAACTTTGGTGATTCAGTTAGCCTTTGGGGGCTCATTCACTTAGTTTTGCTGTATTAGTAAAGAGTTGAATAACGCCTTGTAATTGTCCACCACTCAAGTTGCATTTATTTTGACTTTGCCCAGTGGGAAATCTGAATACTAAATTCCAAATTCAACAAAATACAACACAATTGTCTAATCTAGAGTTACAGTTAAATATTACTAACCCTATCACTCTGAGGATATTTTCCCCCTTGCAGTAGGGTCCAATAAAATGAAGTTTAAAAGTTACAGATGGTTCGTTCAAATAAATACTTCAAGACCCCTACAGAGAGCAGTAACAATGATCCTCTGGGGTTTATAGAAATTTTATTCTTACGAGTTTAAATAATATGCACATCAATACCTCATTGATCATCAGGAGATTTCTTATTTGAGAGAATCTCCTAAAGATTTGTCTTCAAAATTTTCCTATGTGTCGAAATTTTACTCATTCTTTAAGAACATCTCCTGGTTCATTGCCTCTGATAAACCTTTACCGCAACCTCTCTCTATCCTAAGCTGAATCAGGAGCCCCTCCTCAGTGCTCTGCATTCCACTCACATGGCACTTACCACACTGTCTTAGAATTATCTTTCTGTGAGTTATATCCTCCTTAAAGAGTGAAGCTGTGTCATAATCATTTCTATATCCTATTTTTATGGAGCACATTTCCATAGTGCACAATGGAGGTCTAGTTAGATTTTCATTCGGAAAGCAATACGGGTTCTTAATTATTTAATCAGAATCTTTTTTTTTTTTTTTTTTTTTTTTGCGGTACACAGGCCTCTCACTGTTGTGGCCTCTCCCATTGCAGAACAGAGGCTCCGGATGCGCAGGCTCAGCGGCCATGGCTCACGGGCCCAGCCGCTCTGCGGCATGTGGGATCTTCCCGGAATGGGGCACGAACCCGTGTCCCCTGCATTGGCAGGACGGACTCTCAACCACTGCGCCACGAGGGAAGCCCTAATCAGAATCTTTTAATGTTCATTCTTTTTCTTAGGAAGTCAGCAATCCAATTAATTTATGAAGTATATTACAAAGTAACACTAGTTAATATAGAGTGGGACTGGGCAAGAAAAGACAAGCATCCTGGGGCTTCCCTGGTGGCGCAGTGGTTGAGAGTCCGCCTGCCGATGCAGGGGACACGGGTTCGTGCCCCGGTCTGGGAAGATCCCACATGCCGCGGAGCGGCTGGGCCCGTGAGCCATGGCCGTTGAGCCTGCACGTCCGGAGCCTGTGCTCCGCAATGGGAGAGGCCACAACAGTGAGAGGCCCACATACCGCAAAAAAAAAAAAAAAGACAAGCATCCTGGAATGGTGTAGATGGCCAGAAACCGACTTGGATTTGCATAAGTGGTGGTTATTTAGGTGCTTCCTGTCCTCTAAAATGTCATGGGGTCTCTTAAAATATATGAGTTTGGTCACTTGGGCTTTTTCCTTAAAACCTCACCTTATGTCACTAATTCATATTTCACTTAAATGACATGTATTTTCATAAGATGAAGCAGGGCAAAACTGTCATACAGTTGCTACAGTTTTCCAAAAAATTCAACAAGAGTTGAAATGTCAGGTATACAAATTATAGTCACTGGCATAAAAATTATCACACAATGGTAGCTTCACAAGGTAAATATTAATGTGCTTCCTTTAAATTTCAGCAGGTTGTCTATGATTGGATTTGAGTATTTTAGGTATTTTTATGGAAATGTATAGAGACATTCTAAGCAGAGGTAGTAAAACATGATCTCAGTAGAAAAGAGGAATTTTACAATGAATGATTTTTTTAACATCTCAGAGAATGAACCGTAAACAAAACTGACCAGGTGATCAAATATGAAGAGAAAATATTATTAATGACCCTACCTCTGTCTTGTCAGATGAAAAATGCTGGGCCTGTCTGAGGAGATACTAAAGGAACACAAGACAGTAAAGAGTGTTCTTGCTCGGCCAGAAAAATCCCTGCTTTCAGAGTGTAAAAATGTGTGAAAGTGACCCAGAAAAGATTCTCTCACTGGAAAGTAGCCCAGCTTTCTGCTTCCTGCGCCAGCTTCCAGGCGGTCTGACAGCAAGACTAGACAAGAACCAGAACCGAATTGGGGAGAAAAGAGAATGAAGAATGTGAGTGATCAGGACTTTACTTCTGTTTATATGAAACCTCCCTTCATCAAGTGCTTCTCAACAGTTTGTCTAGTATAAACCCAAAAAAATTAAAACTGCATAAAATAAACTCCTTATTTGGTTTCAATCATATCTTCACTAAGAGGCATAAACAGGCAGATTTAAGTGTCATTTTATTTCATTTCCCTGCCTTGTGTTGTTTGGAGGGGATGCAACGGACCGTATAATCCCCAGTCTGGGATGGATCTTGGTCTCTTAAATGACAGGGACTGTGTCTTTCCGTTGTAAGAGTCAGAAAGCCCATAAGCCATGGGTTCAAGTTCAGGTGCTGACATGATTTTGAGACTTGAGCAAGTCATTCTATGAGCTTTGATATCTCCTAAAATAGTAATAATGGGGAAAACTATTTCACAGGACTGCCGCATGAGTCAGAAAAAGTAATACTAATAACAGTCAAAATTTGTAATCTTAGAATAAATATCCAAAGAGTCATTGTTCACTGAGAGTTGGAATTACAGGCTGCACCAACTGCCTTAGTCAAAGAAACTCTTTGACAACAACTTTTCAGAGAACTGGAAAAAATAGGAGAAAAGAAATAAGCTTAATTGGATTCAGTTCTAAGTCTAATTAATGTGCCCAAGAAAAGATAGGCATATTCTGGCAACAAAAGTCACAAAGATCCAGTGTCTTGTCGGGGGGGGATAAGAAAAACTGAAGATCTGGACTTTATATTCAAATTGTATGCCATCAGGTGTGCATTCCTAAAACCTGGCTCATAAATTTTCTTCAAAATGCCTAAGCCTCACCCTCTAGTCACATCCATCTCTCAGAGTGGAAAAAAATTTGTCCTTTGCTTTGGGTGTGTCAAAAATAGAACATGTATACCTATTCCTTCAAACTGCAGTACACTAATACATGTATTGTAATCATGTGGAAAGGCATTTAAAATGTTTTGTTGTTTGTAACATTTTATTTAGTAATCATAATTATATTTTATTTTGGAGATGTATGTATGTAGACTTTCTCACGTATACCGTTTTGACAATGACAGGAAACATCCCTGCCAGGTCCTCTGTTTTGGAACTAAGCCAATGAAGCAGACAGGAGTAAATCTATTTTCTCCCTCAATATCATCTCACACTTTAATGTAAATAAACAAGTCTGACACTTCAACAGCCAATACAATAAATTCAGACAGTGTGTGTTATTGGTGCGAAAATTCGAGAACTAAAGGGTTAAGCTCTGAAAACTGTCTCTTAGCTATTCAGTTTATTTAACCTCTTGCAATGAGCAGAAATAATTCAGTTATTCCTAGTGTCATATGTCTAAGGATTAATTCAGAGTAGAGCTAAGGACCTTTGCGGCTTGAGCAATTTCTCTCCTCAGTATGACCTGAGGGTACCTATTTTCCATCATAAGAAATTGCAATGCGAGCCACATGAAATATACTAATAACTCCCATCATTTTCAAATGTCCCAAATTTATACCAGCATTCAAAGAGCAATTTTATTTTATATATTTTAAAAAAATTTATTTATTTAGGCTGCGCCAGGTGTTAGTTGCAGCATGCAGACTCTTAGTTGTGGCATGTATGTGGGATCTAGTTCCCTGACCAGGGATCGAAACAGGGCCCCCTGCATTGTGAGTGCAGAGTCTTACCCACTGGACCACCAGGGACATCCTGAAAGAGCAATTTTAAATAACAGTTATCCCTTTGCAGAAGGCTATCCTCAAGCACTAGTTCAATTTACTATTGATAGACTTTATGGAAATAGAAATGTCACAAGAAACCTCCTTTCTAACATTAATTTTCATTATTGATGAAAAGTGAGGCGTAAAGTACACAATGTTCATTAAAAAACAGCTTGAGTCACACAGAACAGTGCATCACATATTCAGTAAAAATATATTCTTTAATAGATTCCATTAGATGCAATGATCCGAGTTACGTACTGCAATTCTGATAAAGTTATTTGACATTTCAGAATAGAGAATTTCTACAATAGCATGGTATTATAGAAATATATTTGGTCTTTGTCCCTGGTTCTTGTCACACAACCCCTAAAACCATTGGAACTTTCCAAGTGATGAGAGGGATAGGTATAGCTCTTGTTCTAATGAAGTGACTCTTGGCCCCTAAATAGCTGCAGAAGGGAGGCTGATTGCCAGAAGGACCAAGCCTTGATTAGAAGCTGAGAACTTTCAGCCTTACCTCCCAACTTCCTGCAAAAGGGGAGGGACTGGAAATTGAGTTATCAGTCGCCAATGATTTAATCGTGCCTGTGTAATGAAATCTCCATAAAAAACCCAGGACAACAGGGTTCAGAGAGCATCCAGGTTGAGGAACACATGGAGGTGCTGAGAGAGTGGTCTGTCCAGAGCGGGCAGCCACCCACCCTCTCCACACCCTGCCCTGTGCATCTCTTCCATTTGACTGTTCTTTGTTGTATCCTTTTATAATAAACTCGTAATAGTATGTGCCTTCCTGAGTTCTATGAGCAGTTCTGGCAAATTATCAAATCTGAGGGGAGGGTCATGGGAACCCACAATTGATAGCTGGTCAAGTCAGAAGTACAGGTAGCTCAGGACTTGTAAATGGTGTCTAAAGTGGGAACAGTCTTGTGAGATTGAGCCTTTACCCTGTGGGATCTGATACTAACTCCAGTTAGATAGTGTCAGAATTGAATTGTTGGACACCCAGTTGGTGTCTAGAGAGTTGGAGAATTGATTGGTGTGAGAAGAAATACCCACACATTTGGTGTCAGAAATGTTATGAGTAAAAATAACAAGTGGTTAAAAAAAAAGTTTAAGGGAAAAATAAATGTTTAATATTTTATAGCTTAAAAATAAAGTTAGAAATGAAAATTTATGTTCACATAAAACCTATACGCAAATGTTCATAAGAATTTTATTTGTAGTAACAAAATACTAGAAACCCCAATATCCTTCAAAGGACAAATGATTGAGTAGATGTTGGTACACCCATACAATGGAATACTACTCAGCAATAAAAAAGAATGAACGACATATAGATACATGTGACAACCTAGAAAGTCCTCAAGGGTATTGTGCTGGAAAAAAAAAAAAAAAGTCAACTTCAAAAGTTGTATTCTGGGACTTCCCTGGTTGTCCAGTGGCTAAGACTCCATGCTCCCAATGCCAGGGGCCCAGGATTGATCCCTGGTCAGGGAACTAGATTCCACACACTGTGTGGCGTGGCCAAAAAAAAAAAAAGGTTATATTCTGTATGATAGCATTTATCTACATTCTCAAAATAACAAAACTACAGCAGTGGAGAGCAGATTAGCAGTTTCTCCGGGACAAGCATGTGGATAGGGGTTGCAAATCCAAAGATGTAGCATGATTGAGTTCTTCTGTGGTGATGGAAGAGTTCTGTATCTTAACTGTGGGGTGGTTTCATGAATCTATACTTGGGATTAAATTACACAGAACTGCACACACACACGAATGCAGGTTAAAAATTGGAGATAGCTAAATAAAGTCTGTACTCTGGTTAACAGAAATGTACCAGTGTCCTGGTTTTGATATTGTACCATAGCAATATATGATGACATCACTGGGGGAAGCTAAGGGGAGGGTACATGAGACTCTGTACCATTTTGTAATGTCCCATGAGTCTACAATTATATCAAAATACAAAGTTGAAAAATGTTTTTAAAATAGTTAAAATATTAATATTATTCACATCAACAGAGATTTAAATTTTTATCTTTAGTTTCTTGCCAACATTCTCTTTTAATTTTATTAATTTTTAAGAAAAGAGAGTATTTTTTCCCATGTTACCCCAAGATAGCATATATAGTTATCGTTCCATGAACTATCTCCAATTTCACTTCATGCTGACGTGAAAGTAGGATTCAGCATTTCACTGACTCCCCCATTTTTAAAAAATAGTCCGTTTCACAAGACATTGGTGAGCAATACAGATTTTACTAAAATTTTCATATGTGAAACATTGCATAATACACAGCAGTTTTACTAATACACATACACACGCATCTCCTCTCATATCAGTGTTCTCTGCTGTCCTTACTTGCTTACAGCCTCTTTTGTACCATGTGTCTCTTACCACTCTTGCACCCATGACTGTGGCCTAGGCTTGGTTCAGTATTAAGTCAATACATACAGATAGTTTTTTTGGGTTTTTTTCCACAAGAAGTCCAATCATGTGAAATTTATAATTTTGCTAATGCTTAAAAGTTTGTTCAATTTTATTAAAAATTGAATTACTGGAATGATAATTTTACATGTTACACAATTTTTAGCCAAATCACTAGTTCTGCTACTTACATCTTTCTGCCTTCCAAAAGCCAGGATTCCCAACATGTGCCCTTGCTTGTAATTTGTGATAACCTGAGAAATGTAAGCCAATCATCTCTCTTGACCAAGTTCTAGTTACTTCTCTTTTGGGGAACAGCTCTGCCATATTATGTGCTACCTCAGCCACTTCTGGAATTAAGGTAACCACATTTCCTCTGTCTTATTTCACACATAAAGCAGTTATAACTTGTTGATTTATCCATTTAATTAGACAGGAAATATCAAAGTCATAATCATCACATTTAGCATTATATATCTTGCTGGATGTGTATATTCAGAAAACTAAAATGATAGAATGCTATTTGTTATGTTACTACCTTAACTTTAAAAAATGAGTAAAAAGAAATCATGTATTGGAGAAAATAACAACAGTATTTACTGTACAACGTGGGCTGTGTTAGACACATTGATTTGTTTGTCAAAAATCTCCTACTTTCTTGAGAAATGTTCTCTCACCTAGGCAGTTACTATAGGAACAGTCATTTTCAGAGCTACTTCATGTTATCTTGTGAAAGCTGATTGTTAGCATCTCTTCCAAATTCACATTCCGTGCTATCACATTGGGAAAATGGCCGTGGTGAGAGTATTTATACCTCAGAGATGGCAATCACCACAGATTGGTCCCTCCAGCCCCCCCAAATTCCCCCTTTCACACCCCTCTGCCCACCTCCCTCACCCCTGCCCTTCTCCAAATCAACACACCACTACATTTGGTACACTGTGGCTCTGGTTTGGGCTATAGTTTATACAGAGGCGGATACCTGACTCCAGCTGAAATCAATCAGTTCTTTTCCTATAACTTGTGAAACTGGAATTGAAAATAAAAGCCAATTTCTCTTCAGTGGCTGAAATAGTAATAAGCAAATCAGGAGATATTGGAGAGAAAGGAAGAATGCTTACTGCTATTTAGATCAGAAAACTAAAGACAAAGGGCCTACAAAGAGAGAGAGAATTATAAAATAGATGTACAGAGGTGAGCAGAAATGAGAGATGGTGAGATGATTTAGGGATATATAAGCACTTCTACTTAGTCCTTGAAAACATCTGCATTTCTATCCACAGGTTCCATTAAATACGTCAATTTCATAACAAATTATTCTTTGTGTTAATTTTATTTAGATAAGATTTCTGACCTTGGCAATCTAGAAGAGTCCTAATATGTGGAACCTCAAATATTTGCTGATTTAATCTGAAGACTTCTCAAAGCCTCTCACTTAGTATGTATATATTTCAAAAGCATAATTTTCACAATAAGAATTAAACCTCAAAGAACCTTTTGAAATTAACTTAAAACATACACACACACACATAACTTGAGAGGAAGAAAACAAATGAACTAAATGCTCAGCAGAATTAAATTTGTGTGCCTGCCTTATACCAGGTGATCAATAAATATGAGAAATTCTTCAATTAAGTCCATGTGTAGTGTTAAATGGTGTCATATGGACCAAGCTCTTCACTTAAAAACCAAGGGACAAAAATGTTAAAAAACAAAATAAGAATTTGGGTAGCTGGTTTGGTCATCACAACTTGCACAAATATTCTACTAACCCACTGAAAATGAATCTGATTAAAGAAACTCAGTAAATAAAAGAAAAGTTCATGTTTTGTCCCAAGATCACCATGCTTGTTTGGATCCTGAAGAGCAAGCGGAAGAGCCGAGAGCTCTGAGAGCTGAGTTCTGGTCCCAGCCCTACCATTTGTCAATTGTATAATCATGAAAAATTGCCTCACCTTTCTAAGCTTCCACTTCCTCATCTATAAAATGAAGATAATAACAGCATTTATCCACTGGGCTATAAGGAAACGTCAGACAATTCATGGAAAGCTCTTGGCACAGAGCATAAACAGGCAATAAATGCAATCTATCATAATAATGATATCATTACATTATTGTTTCTATTATTATCATAATGGAGGTTATTATTATTATAATAATAAGGTTTCTTGTAAGAACCTTTAACTAGTCTCCTTAGATCCAGCCTCACTCACTTCAACTACCCAAACCCTCTTAAACACCATTTCCAAGTTAATATTCTCATGATTTTCCTTCAGCCTTTCCTTCACTGTCCAATTCTAAAATCTGTAATGAGTCAAAATTGTTCATTGAATAAACTATAATCCCCTAGCCTGGCATCCAACGTCTTCAATGTGTAGCCTTAAACTGCCATTCCAGAATTGTTACTATCAGTCTGTGTACCTTATGTATAGTCCTTCTCTATTTGCCCTTAGTGTCTGTCTGCCTCCATATTTTGCTCATTCTCACCTTTTCATCAGACATGCAACCAACCTCACCACCCCTGATTTACCTGTTGAAATGTTGCCTTTATTAGTTTTCTATTGCTGCTGAAACAAACTATCACAAATGTCGTGGCTTAAACACAAATTTATTATCTTATAGTTCTTTAGGTTAGAAGTCTGATATGGTCTCAACTGGGCTAAAATCACAGTGTCAACACAACTGTGTTCTCTTTTGGGGGCTCTAAAGGAAAATCCATTTTCTTGCCTTTTCCATTGTCTAGAAACTTCCTGCATTCCTTGGCTTGTGGTCCACTTTCTCTGTCTTCAAAGGCAGCAATGTTATATCTCTCTGACTACTTCTGTCTCCCATTGTCACATCACTTTCTGACTACACACAGCCTCTTCCCATCTCAAGGTCCCTTAACATTAATCACAACGTCAGGTTCCCTTTTGCCAGGTAAGGTAACATAGTCACAAGTTCAGGGCATTAAGAAATGGACATCTCTTAGGTGTGTGAAAGTGGGCGCAGCTGGGTGGGGGGTGTGGAATTATTCTGCCTACCATACTTCCCATTCATTTTTAACCTTGGCATTCTAACATACAGTTAGTGGAATGGTAATTGGCAATTAGGTTTAGAGGGTAATTTCAAACATATCAAAATTAAGTTTATGCATTTTCTTTGATTCCATGTAACTCTATGAAATCTATGCCACAGAAATACTTACACATTTATTCATTTAAAAATTCTTATCAAAAGTATATTATACCCCAGGTATTTTTCTAGTTTCTAGGAATAAAGAGAAAGCACTTGGTCTCAAGCCACTAGTGGAAGAAAGCAAAAATAAATAAATAAATATGCATTATGCTAAATGGTGATAGATGCTGGTTTTGGTTGATCAGACCAAAATCTTTAGAGTTTTTCTTAATTCCTCTCTTTTCCATACATGCTTATCTAATTCATCAACAAATCTTACTGACTCTATCTTCAAAATATGTAAGAATTTCAACCACTTTATTGTGCACAAATATGCATCTACAAAAATGTTTCCCAAGGTAAATCAGGACATTATTACTAGATGAAGAGAGATCAAGTAATGGGTAGGAAACAAAGAAACCAATATCTACTCTGATATCTTATATATCTAACATGTATCTAACACAAATTCTAGCCAAATAATCAGCAGTTATAACAACACACTGACATATCATGAAGTCTTCACAGCTATCTACCAAATTTTTATTATTGCATAAATATTTTTAAACCGTACCTGAAGATACATTCTACTATAGTGATATCTATTGGATAGAACATTAAGTGGGTAATAAAAAGCAGTATATGGCCATGTACAAACCAATATAAGTAAAAGCTAGAATGATAATGTAGCATTAAGATGGCACCAAAGTAAAACCTCAGATTTCCCGGAACATAGTTGGTGGGCCAGGGGCTATTGTATGCAGATCCATGTCATAACCTCTTCTGTTCAAACAACATAATATTGAAAGTCATAAGAGTGCATAGTCCAGTAAATATGAATTAAATGCAAGTTAATCATATCAAGTGTGCCATTAAACATTTCTGTGTTTGGACTTCCTTGGTGGCACAGTGGTTAAGAATCCGCCTGCCAATGCAGGGGACACGGGTTCGAGCCCTGGTCTAGGAAGATCCCACATGCCACAGAGCAACTAAGCCCGTGTGCCACAACTACTGAGCCTGTGCTCTAGAGGCCGAGAGCCACAACTACTGAGGCCCGCGTGCCTAGAGCCCGTGCTCTGCAACAACAGAAGCCACTGCAATGAGAAGCCCGTGCACTGCAACTAAGAGTAGCCCCAGCTCGCCACAACTAGAGAAAGCATAGCAACGAAGACCCAACACAGCCAAAAGTAAATAAATAAATTTATTTTAAGAGAAACATTTCTGCGTTTAAAATTGTGCTGTGAATACAGTTCAGAACCGCAAGCCACCATTTAGCCTCTGCTAATATGATTTTCTGCCTGAGTGCTTGCTGCTATGATTCAAAACAGTACGTGTCATGAGGTAAAAGCAGGCTGTAATCTTTGGTCTATATTCCAAACAAAAGTGTGTTGACTTTCCTCAAAAGAACATCTTACTTAAAGACTAATGGGAAGAGTAAAAAAAAAAAAAAGAAGCTCTAAAAAAAATTTTTTAAGTCCTTGAATTTGCTTAATGACTAAACTATTATTATTCGGTCTTGTTTGACCATTTTCCTTTGCTTCTGCACTTTCTCACTTCTCTGATTAAACTTATTCTTTGGTTAAAGTTTTTCTACAGACAAAAGTGGGGGAAGGACCATAGGGTCCTGCTGTGTTTCAGTAGGGTACTTTATTTTAGTATAAGAGCCAGGTAATTAATATCCTTAGCTGACGATTCAAATGGGCATGAGAGTACAAAATGTCTGGAATCTGTATTCTTGATTTTCCTTAATACCCGGATATAATAAGGATTAAGTAGTGGCTGCAGAGGACACCCGGGGCTTATAACAATTACTTGGATAGAAGATGAACTTTCGCTTGACTCAATAGCTGAGAGTTGTTTACTATAATTTACTTATTTTATTCAAACCCTGGTTTGGCTGCCAATTTTTTGGTGTAAAATTATTTTTCTTTAATGACAATATTGCCAAGTGGATGGATTCAGAAATTTTATTGACCAACACAATTTTAGCTTAAGAGCCAGTTTAAAAAATTGCACAAGCTAAAGTACAGAATTTAAATGATTAAAGTAGTTGGATGAGGACCAAAATTTCCAAAGGGATTCCATATAGATTTCATTTTACTTAAAGCACATTTCAGATCAAACAGGCATTGAAAGCAAATATATCTGCTAGATGGTAATTGCAGTTTTCTGCAGAGGTCATTGCTAGGCCCTCAGAGTCAACTGTTTATTTCATCCTAGAATGAAATAAAGTGGAGTGCAAGGGCCCAGGGAGCACCACCTTTGAAAGAGGGCTCTCTTTTATTACCCTCTTTCAAGCATCTTCTGTCTTCTCCTCAGAAACTCCCATGCCCCTTCCTGAGGTTTTTCTTCCTCATGGGCATCTGGAGCATTGATATTGCCCAGAGTCCTTACTCCTTGCTTAACAGAATAAAGCATCTGATAAACTATTTCCAACAAAATACTAGTGACAATTATATTAGCTTCATCTTCCTTTTTATTTATTTATTTATTTTTATTAGTTTCTGCTTTATAACAAAGTGAATCAGTCATACATATACATCTGATCCCACATCCCTTCCCTCTTGCGTCTCCCTCCCTCCCACCCTTCCTATCCCACCCCTCCAGGCGGTCACAAAGCACCGAGCTGATCTCCCTGTGCTATGCGGCTGCTGGCTGCTTCCCACTATCTATCTACCTTACGTTTGGTAGTGTATATATGTCCATGCCTCTCTTTCGCTTTGTCATAGTTTACCCTTCCCCCTCCCCCATCTTCCTTTTTGATACAGCCAATTCCAATTTTAACCCACATGTCAGCATACCCACCCTCCAGCGTAATCCTGCATCCCTCCTCCTAAAATCTGTGCATTCCTACGGTTAACCCTCTCGTGTCTCTAATGGGTCTTGAATTTTTGTTCCCAAGAGTTCTTCAATATCACCTCCCATGACTGAGGTGTTCCTCATGTAGGACTTAGGTTTATTTCCTTGTGTTCTGCAAAAAGAAAAATAGTAAAAGAAAAAAACAGACAAATCATTTGTGTCATAGCCTTTTGTGAAGACCTAGAGACAATGGACGAGGTTGTATAGCAGCAACACCCACAACCAATTCAATATTATATCCCCCAGGAATTCCCTGGTGGTCCAATAGTTAGGACTCCACACTTTCACTGCCAAGGATGCTGGTTCCATCCCTGGTCCTGGAACTAAGATCCCCGCAAGCAGCTCAGGGGGCCAAAAAAAAAAAAAAAAAATTAGTCCACCAGTTAGAGGATGCTTTAAGGGAAGCATCCTCTACTGTTGCTCAGCTCCCTCTTTCCCTCTATTCAAACACCAGCATTTCAAAAATACCACCTCTGGTTTCCTTTTTTGTATCCAAAGACTCATCCATATGCTATGATTAAATGTAGGTCATTTTGTCTGAATCTAATTTTTCTCCCATCTCCCCAGTCTCTAAAGGCAAGGGAGTCGAATGGAGATTTATTTAGCCAACGAAAAGAACTGTGTCACACCCTCTACAGTGTAGAATGGGCTAGGGTTCATTTTTAGTTTAAATAACTATTATTTCATTCTGTAACATTATACAGCCTTTCTTACTGGGTTAAGTGTTTCTCCACGTAATGCATTAAAACAATCTCTTTGGATCTCTCTTTCCAAGAGACTATGAGCTTTTCAAAGTCAGGAATCAAGTCTAATTGTTTTGTTTTTACTGTTTATTACAAAAAATAGTCTCATGAACTCCTGGTACTCATTACCCAGCTTCATCAATTATCAATTTATGGCCAGTCTGGCCGTTTATACCTAACCTCCTTGCTCTCTCCAACATATAATTTTGAAGAAAATCCCAAATACCATAAAATTTTATCTGTAAAAATTTTTGTATGGATCCCTTAAAGATAAAGACTCTTTTAAAAGCACGTAACCATAATAGCACTATCACAAAAAATATTAAAAGCAATTGTTTTATTTTATCACGATTTGTTTTCTAAGCCTCCCTTCTATTACACAACATCTGGCGCACGGAATTGCCCAAGGAGTGTCTCCTGAACTACTAAACTTTCAGGAATCTTCATTTTGAAAAGGCAGTATTCAATCTCTCCTCTCCTCCCAACAAATTCTTCAAACTGCTCAAAACTCAGTTCAATATTACCTTATTTTTTTCAAAAATTATTTAACCTTTTAAGTAGATAATACATTTATATGATTCAAAATTAAATAAGTAAATAAATATATAAATATATATATAATTACCTTCTCTGTGAAAACTTCCCTAATTCTCCCAAACACAGTTAATCACTTCCTCTTGAAGGTTTTCATAATACACCATCCATCCCTTTAATATGAATCTGAATATTATTTATTATAAATATTCACTTAGTTGTCTGTGTTCCCAAATTTAGTCATCCCTTCAAGGCAGTAATTGAGCCTTGCTTATATCACAGTAGCCTCAACGTCCAGAGTACCTGGTCATAAGAGGAATTTTATAAGTATTTGATGAAAAGAAGGAGGAAGAGAGGGAGTACACAAGAAGCTGGGGCTCAGTTATGCTCCCGGTAGTAGGAAGTCTACTGGAGCAATCCCATAGCCCCACATAAGACCCACTGCACTCTGAAGTAAACGTATATGGACAGAGATGCTTGTTTCTTTTATATATTTTCTATCTCTAGCATCTAGAATACTGCCTAATAAAAGTTTAATACATATTTATTGAAATGAATGAAGAAAAAGCCTTTGTCCTACACAAAAGACTGATGAGTTGATATGCATTCGGTTTTTTTGTTGTTTGTTTGTTTGTTTGTTTTGCGGTACGCGGGCCTCTCACTGTCGTGGCCTCTCCCATTGTGGAGCACAGGCTCCGAACGCACAGGCTCAGCGGCATGGCTCACGGGCCCAGCCGCTCCTTGGCATGTGGGATCTTCCCAGACCGGGGCACGAACCCGTGTCCCCTGCATCGGCAGGCGGACTCTGAACCACTGCGCCACCAGGGAATCCCTGATGTGCATTCTTAAGTTAAAATGTTTACTACATTAACATTTTTTAATGACTACCTGCTGTCACAAACGTTTTTGATAAATTGAGCATTTCTACAAGCATGTGTCACTTGTTTTCAAACCAGGATGTCTTCCTCTCAGAAGAAGTATATACTATTTATTGCCTTAAAGGAATGCCTAACTAATAACCAGTGACCTCCTAGGAATTTTATTTCAGTGTAAAAGCCACTGATGTAATCAGTGCCTTCAGGTGCCAAAATATTTCTGATCTTTATGCAAACGGCAACTCAACAGATTTTTCTTTTTTTTTTGGTAGCACCCAGGCTCAGGAGTTGTGTCTCGTGCGCTCCAGAGCACAGGCTCAGCAGTTGTGTTGCACAGGCCTAGCTGCTCCGTGGCATGCAGAATCTTCCCAGACCAGGGCTCGAACACGTGTCCCCTGCATTGGCAGGGGGACTCTCAACGAGTGCGCCACCAGGGAAGTCCCAACAAACAGCCTTTTTATTCCCTCCTTCAGAGGAACTGGATCCATTACCCAGATCTGGCAGGGAGGGCAAGCAGGTGGTAGCTAGATCTGGATAATTTAATTTACTGAGAAGGAAATTATATTCTCCTTATCCTTGGTTCAGGAGCTCAGTTCAATTTACTCTGACCTGGAGATATTTGTATACTTGTTTGGTTGCCAATGAGCTTTGGACAATTGAGTCAGAAACCTCTAATAAATGCTGTTGGTTTCCTTCATCCTGGAATCAGCTTGAACAGGCAGTCAAAGGCAAATCACCCCTTTACCTTTTTAATATATATATAAATTAATTTATTTATTTTATTTATTTTTGGCTGCGTTGGGTCTTTGTTGCTGCACAGGGGCTTTCTCTAGTTGCGGCAAGCGGGGGCTACTCTTTTTTGCAGTGCACAGGCTTCTCATTGTGCTGGCTTCTCTTGTTGCGAAGCACGGGCTCTAGGCACATGGGCTTCAGTAGCTATGGCCCTCTGGCTCAGTAGTTGTGGCTCACAGGCTCTAGACAGGCTCAGTAGTTGTGGCACACGGGCTTAGTTGCTCCGTGGCATGTGGGATCTTCCCGGGCCAGGGCTCAAACCTATGTCCCCTGCATTGGCTGGCGGATTCTTAACCACTGTGCCACCAGAGAAGTCCTGAAAACATTATTTAAAGTTTTATTTATAATAGCCCCGAACTGTAAACAACCCAACAAATGAATAGATAAATAAATTGATGTATTTCTTTACAATTGAATGCTCCTCAGCAATAAAAAAGAACAACTATTGATACACACTAAAATGTGAGTTAGTCTCAAAATAATTATGCCAAGCAAAAGAAGCCAAGCAAAAAGTACACTTGTCCACTTATATAAAAGTCTAAAACATGCAAAGTAAACTGTAGTGACAGAGAACAGACCAGCAGTTATTTAGGGAAGGGGTAAAGAAAAGAGGAAAAGGGAGGAATTACAAAGGAACACAGGAAATTTGAGGGAGTGATAGATACATTCATTATGTTAATTGCAGTGACAGTTTTATAGGTGTCAAAACAGGTCAAACTGGACACTCTAGATATACATGGTTTATTGTTAAGTTCAATTATACCTCAATAGAGCCATTAAAACAATATATCTCTTTAGGGATGGGGCCAAATATTCATCGTATTTGTATCCCTGAGTTCTGGATGCTGTTCTAGTACATCATAGGTACACAACAGCACAACAAGAAGTAGCAGTTAGTAAATGAGATAAGAAGAAGACGGTGTCCAATGCCTGAGGTCATGTAGGTTGACTTTGGACAAGTAAATTCATTATATCTTAGTTTCTGCAAATGATTGCATAATATTTATGCTGAAGCCTGCATCATGGGAATATTTTTGGTTTTTAATAAATGCTTATATAGGACTTAACATCATAAGTATAAATGTAATTCTTTGGGTGAAACTTTAATACGTTACTTTCTGTAGTTAGCTTCAAATGTCCACTGCCTTTTGACACACTCTTTATTTAGAGCAAAAGGAAAAAAAAAACAATAGTCTGTCATTTACAAAGGAAAGAAGAAAAGCAAAATTATTTTATCTATTTTATCTTCAATTAAAGCACAATAGAAAGTAAAGTGCTTAAGCCCCATTAAAAATATTTGGCAATAGATACAATACTGAACAATTCTGTCACTTTACAGCATAAAAAGAAATAACTATGAAATATAATATATCCATTTAATCTGGGTTAAAAATTTATAATAAAAATGTAGATTATCAGTATGCTGAAATTCACTCTTTGGCACCTCCATCTTAAAAAAATCATCTCACTCTATAAGTCTATCTATATCTACTGTTATTGTTGAATCTGAATATAGAATAATAATACTGCCGGTAGCTGGACAGAAAATCTCTGCCAAGGCATTCATCACCCAATAGGAAAATGAAACAGAGAGAAAGCTGGTAAAAAAGAAATACAAATGTCTCTTAAATATATGAAGGATGTTCACTAAATGCAAGTTAAAACTATAATGAGATATCATTTTTCATCCATCAGATTAGCAAAGATCAAATATTGATAAATTCCTGTGTTGGCAAGTGTTGGGGAAGGAAGAACTTTTATTCTTTGCTGGTGGAAGTGCAAATTGACACACAACATCCATGGAAGACAATTGGGCAATATCTCTCAAAATTAAAAAGCACATATCATTTAGCCCAGCTAACATATAGCCTGCTGAGTGTAGTACTTCAAACTGGTGTTCACTGGGAATAAATGCCAGTCATGCAAACGTCCTTTTTCTTAATAGAATATTTTCTATTAATATAATTATATGAATATAAGAGAGATCATCTAATATAAAATTTGAACTATGGTATAGATTGCTGAGATTAAAGTTTCCACATCATATTTTTTCTCATTTAGTCTATAAATTTTCATCAAATGTGTCCAATACTTTTCTCTTAAATGACCTGGCAATCCTATCTGAAAAACAGAGTCAATACATAGCCATGACTACACAATATTGGACCCAAAATGTCTTATTTATGTTTATTCCTTACCTTATTTATGCACAGGCACAACACATCTGAGGATTTCATTACAGATGTGTTAAATTAATATGAAGGGGTTTCTCTGGTGGCGCAGTGGTTGAGAGTCCGCCTACCGATGCAGGGAATACGGGTTCGTGCCCCGGTCCGGGAAGATCCCACATGTTGCAGAGCGGCTGGGCCCGTGAGCCATGGCCGCTGAGCCTGCACGTCCGGAGCCTGTGCTCCGCAACGGGAGAGGCCACAACAGTGAGAGGCCCGCGTACCGTGCAAAAAATTAATATGAAGGCTAAGAAACAGTAAAGAACTGATACTAATGGCAAGGAAATTTTAATTTCATGACGTCAGTGATTTTACATAGGGGTAAGAGGGGTCTCTTTTTGATTCAGAGTCCAAGCAGTATTTGCCAAAGCAAACTTAAAATGAACATCCCCCACCAAAAACACAGCAAATGGAGCAGAAAACTGTAACGTCAGGAAGTCTTTTTTTTTTTTTTTTTTTTTTTTGCGGTACACGGCCTTCTCACTGCTGAATTATATTGCTAAACAAATGGAAGGAATATGGAAGAATGTAATGGCTCATAAAAAGGGAACGAGTCATGAGACATCTATGTGGTTTAAGAAAACACAATCTCACTAAAAAGGCTTTAGAGGGAAAGAAGTTGTTCAAAACCCCAACAGGAAGTTTCCTGAGATAAGAAAAGGTATAAAAGTCAAGAATCATGGGTAGGGGATCACTGGAGAAATTAATACCATCTTACCAATATAGATTGAGAAACTCATCTTATGTCCAAATTTACACCTGTTATCTCAGCATAACAACTAATAGTATCCACTTTTACTCTTAAAAAGTGTTTCAATTTGGATAATAAATTATATGGGACCTCCTATCTATTGAACACCTACCATGTGCCACGTGAACTAAGCAGTAACAAAAATTTTTTTTGATACAGTATGTGCCTTGCTATCAAAAAAGTGAACAATCTCATTATAGAGGCAAGAATAGTATATCTGAAACAATCTGAAAACAATGAAAGGTTTTCTAGTTTAAGGTTAATATCTAGTACAGCAAATAAATTGCAGAATAAAGCAGCCAGGGGAGAGGGTATGTATAATGCACCAGAAGTGCTGGGGAAGATAGGTGGATAAGCTGATACCTAGAACGCTAACTTGAATCACTGTGTCCTTGAGTGGGAAAAGAGTGCAGACAGACATGACTGACTGACTCTAGCCAGGGACCTTCAGGCTGCCTCTCTTGCTGCAGGGGAACTAAGACTACATTCCTCAATGGAGTCTCCATTTTTAAAACCACTTTCTTCAGATTAGAATGTCAGATACTGCTTCCATATCAAATGTACTACCCCAAGTACAAATCAGGACTCTGTGTCCCATCTTTTTCAGACTGCAAATATACCGAATTTTGAATTTTATTACTTTCCAGAAAAGGGCAGGTTTTTGACAACCAGAAACCAAATTATAGGACTGTTTTGACCCCAGAACCCTTTCCATGACTAGGGGAGCCTCTGGATCTTGGTCTCTGCTTCATTTTTCACCATTTTAGCAGTCACTTGCTGAATATCAGCTCCTATGTTCAATTTGCTCCCAATGTTCTCTGGGGTTAAACTAAAAACTAATTCACTTTACCAAGTCTTTCTTCTGAGCGGAGTCAGTTTTGTGCTCATGAAAGCAATTTTTACTTAACATTCTGTGAAATTTGGTGGCCTAGGAAGATGACACATGCCAAGTATGGCACAGAACCCAACACTCTGTTTCCACAGGGAAAGAAGATGAATGATGAGATGCAATCGTCCCTCTACGAGCAGCAGACCTAATAAGAAAATAAGCCTTTCATGTGGAGCCTTCATAATGCTTTTCACTGACTTCACACAGCAACTTCAAAGCCCTTCTCTGTCAAGAGTAATTATCTCCAACTTGCAAAGCAGCACACACAGTCTTTTCACAGATCACACAGTCCCCTTCAGATCTGAAGCTGTCTGGATGTGGACTCTGGATAGCACGTCATTTCTTGTACAGGAAGCAAGATACTCTTGATTCAGCCAAGAGGCTGGGAGAAGAAGGGGAACACCTCTAATTAAAGACTTCCCAAAGAACTATGTCCTTTGTGCTGGCATGCTGCTCACAGGGGTCCAAGAGCACAAGTCAGTACAACTTGAAATTAAAAGACAGCCCTAATACTCAGATCACTCAAATAGGATCCTAGTGTATGGGGCACCTCTCATGAGCAAGTCAATCCCAGTGTTATATAAGACAGAGTAAACTAATAAAATGGACAAAACAGTGACTTGTGCAACCTTCGCTTAGTCCCTACAGCACCACTGTGAAACAAACCACATGGCTCTTCACACAATCAATTTCTGGCTGTAAAACAGAATAAAATTCACAACATTTTATTCAGAGCAGTTGACATCTCTTCAACATAAGATATTTTTTTAAAGAATGAATGATAAAATATAAAAGGATTTCTAGGATCCTGTCTCATTCTAGTATGCAATCTTTTACATAAGAATTTTTATCTTTTTGTGCATCTTGCTAAAAGGTATGAAAAGTGCATGGTGGCTCTTAACCATTGTAAATCGACTTTCCTAGGATTTCTACAGGCTCGGGACGCGCAGGCTCAGCAGCCATGGCTCACGGGCCCAGCCGCTCCGTGGCATGTGGGATCTTCCCGGACCGAGGCACGAACCCGTGTCCCCTGCATCGGCAGGCGGACTCTCAACCACTGTGCAACCAGGGAAGCCCTCTAGCTTTCATTTTTAATTAACTTATGTAACTTTACAGCTAAATTCTAGGAATAATTGCTAAATTTCTATCACCATTTCTTTTAGATGGGATTGATTCGAAACCAGCAAGAATTGACTCTACACAGACCCTTTTCCCCAATAGATTGTTTTAATTAATTTTAATTTTTAATCGAAGTATTACATTTACAAATTTTGGGAGGGTGTATACAAGACTAAAAGATTCGTAACAACAAAAGACTCATAACAACAGCAACCAAAAAAATAATAATAATAACAGTTCCATGTTCTCCTTGCCTGCCACTCTTCTTGTCCTGTTTATAGTTTTAACAGTTTCTTTAATATTTATTTTCAAGACCCTAAAAAGTGGGTATGTATAAATGTCTCTCAACTCATTATAATTTAGTTATTTACTAACTTTTCTAATACCATAAATTATTTCACTCACCCTCTTCTCCTCCTTCTATTTCTGCCAATATAATTATATTTTTTCTCTCTCTCCCCCATATAAACCCAAATGCACAGTTTTCATTATTATAATTATTTAAATATTCATCACTGCTGTGTTTCCAGGAATTGATAATAGCCTCATTTTTTAAATTTCTTTTATCTCTAACACACTCCAGCAGGTCTACAAAATACCTTGCAATACAGTTTTCAGTTCAATCAAAACTGCCAGATAAGTTCTCGATAAACTCACTCCAGCTGTCCCCTGACCTCCTGCTCCAATCTGGACTGACTGCTCTTTAGGCCATGCATTATCCTGGAAATTCCCTTTGCTGGCATCTTGAAAATTTTCTTCACCTCTCTTGTTTTGGACATGATGTTTCCTAAGTCCAAAATATTTTTTTTCTTAGTTTATCACTTATTTTGTTGAAGATATACTTTTCAGTATCTTTCTGAGGAGAAAAAGGTCTGGGAGTTTACATGTCTGACAATATTGTTGCTCCACTATAATACCTGATCAATATGCTGTTATATATGAAATATGTCTTTCAGCTTTTAAATTCCCATTGAGATGTCTGATGTTATTCTATTTTCGTTGTTCTTTGTTTTTTTTTTTTTTTTTTGCGGTACGCGGGCCTCTCACTGTTGTGGCCTCTCCTGTTGCGGAGCACAGGCTCCGGACGCGCAGGCTCAGCAGCCATGTCTCACAGGTCCAGCTGCTCTGCGGCATGTGGGATCTTCCCGGACCCGGGCATGAACCCGTGTCCCTGCATCGGTAGGCGGACTCTCAACCACTGCGCCACCAGGGAAGCCCTCTGTTGCTGTTTGTAACTAAACTTTTTCTCTCTAGAAAATTTTGGAAGGTTTTTTTTTTTTTCTTCTATTTTAATGCATTGGAAAGAGTTTGTCATTTTTTGTGCTGGAAATTTAGTTGGCTTTTTCAATGTAGAATCACAAGTGTTTCAACTCTGGGTAATTTTCTAGTAATATTGAATTGATAATTTTTTCCTTTCTGTTTATTCTCTCCCTGCTGGAGTTTATGTTAGTAGGATGATGGACTTTCAGAAATAAGGTTATCTTTATTTTCTTATCTTTCCCTTCTATTATCTATTTCTTTGTCTTTTAATTTCTCTAGGGATTTTCTTAACTTTACCTGTTGACTCTTCTTTTGAATTTGTTTTTATTTGGCTATCATAGTTTTAATTTCGTGAAGTTCTTTCATAATGTGATTATTCCTTTTAATTGTATCCTATTCTTGATTGATGAATGTCATACTTTTATTATCTCTGGAAAAATAATGACTAATTTCTTTGTTTTCTTCTGCTCTCTGAATCATCTCCCCTTCTCCTTCTTTTTTCTGTTTGTTTGTTTGTTTTGATGTCTCATGCTAAAGCCTTTATTCACATATCTGGTGCTCCTTAGCTATCATTTTAGGATCAGCAAACTATGACCCTAGGGCTAAATCCACCCACTACCTGTTTTTGTAAATGCCTTGGTTTCACTTTCTCCAGAGATTAATCTCCAGGCTCCCATAGGAGTGAAGAGGGGTAGTAACCTAAATAGCCAGCATGGGGGTGGAGACAAGGTAAACTAACAGCTTCTTTTACAGACTGTTAAATAATCCCCCAATTTGGGGTCCCTTAACATGCCATTTTATGCCTTCATTATGGATCACCTGATATCTCCAATTTCTGATATTTTCCAAGGTTCTATCAATACAAGGCAAATTAACTTGCTTGTCCAAAAGGAAATTTCTGTCCACTCTGGAAGTGAGAAATTCACCCAATACACAAACTCTTGGTTTTTGGAGATACTGAGGAAATGTCACTTATACAACCAAAAGCTGGCTTATGTGCTAAGATCACTATCTTGAGGAACCCAACTCAGGATCAATACATTCCGTGATGCAAAGATTTCCTAAAGGCATAACTGTATGCTGCAGAAGAGCCCTGTAAAGAAGAGTAAGGACAGAAAAATAAAAATTGAAAGGTAACCAGAATGAAGCCATCTGGTAGTGTTGTTGTCAAATATAATCTAGAGTCTAATCAGATATCTGCTTAATGACCTTTGAGATTTCAAGGGAATGTTTTTCTGCCACTGACACAAGGATGTCATTAACCACATTGCAAGTAGCCCAGAGTATGACCAGAGGAATGATTTTCTAGTCAAGCAGAGGCCTCTTGAGCTTTCACACTAAATTAGACTGATACTAGAGAGGCTATGGTAATGGAAATCTTTGAAAATAGAACATCTAATCCAATTCTGCAAAGACTGACTTACACTTAAATCTCATGTTCTAATCTGAAAACTACTCTGAGCTCCAACATGTTGGCTTCACAGCATGTAAAGTATTTTGCCGTAATTTTAGTTCCAGTTAATCCTGAGATAGAGGACAAAGAGAAACAGAGACAGAGACAGAGAATAATATAATTTAGTAAAAGATGCCTCATGAAATGGAGCAATCATAGACCTCCATTCAAAGATGATTTATTTTTTAAATTTCTAAGTACATAATAAAAGAAAGAGACAAGGCTCTTGCTCACATGCAGCCTACAGCCTGGTATAAAGATATACAATGCCTAGGTCAAAAATATGGACTCACAGAGGAGAGAAATTATTTCCAGCTAAAAAGAACAGGGATGGCTTTATGGGGAGATGATTTGAGCTGGCTTGTAAAGGATGGGTTAGATTTTGACAGATGGTAGTAAAAACAAGGACAGAAATTCTGATGCAAAGAAATGCAATGCTTCTTGCAGCTCAGGATGCATTTCAATTTTAAGACTGTCAATGTACTAAAAAGTAAAGAAATGAAAAAATATAAGGTTATAAAAACATGGCATGTTTTAAACATTCAACCCCATGTATGTGTTTCTGTTTCATTTTGAGGTAATATTAAAAAGTCTAAATTTAAGACCATTTTTTAATGAAATCCACAGGACAAATGGTCTTTTGGGGCTTTCATCAATTACCCTAGATTAACTCTGGGATACAAAAGCAAAGGGAGGGAATTCCTTGGCGGTCCAGTGGTTAGGACTCCATGTTTTCACTGCCAAAGGTGTGGTTTCCATACCTGGTTGGGGAACTAGGATTCCTGCAAGCCATGTGGTCCGGCAAAAAACAAAACAAAACAAAACAAAACAAAAAAAACACAAAAAACTCAAAGGGAGACAAAGCTACAAAGTATATTCTGAGGAAATAAATGTGATCCTGATTACATAAGTATACAAGACAGGTTAGGTGGGTTTTCCCTCCTATATCTTTAAGAAATGTTTAATGACATTTTTTCAGGATAAAGAAAGCACAAGAAATATGTTTTCTTTTAATGGCTTAAAAGCATTTATCTGTCTCCTTCATGTATCACTCCCCTTGTCAGCTGCAGTAATAATGTAGCTTCTTAGTGAACTGTCTTATAGATTTTCTTCCACGTCAGTTTTGATTCTCCAGAAAAAGGAAATATCATCAAAGTATAACGTGACTTTTGTTGAAGTGGCAGCCAACTTTCATGGCATAAACACCAGATGATCTCTTCACCAAGGGTCAGATCAACAAGAGAAGAAATTGTCCTCTGAGGAGAAGAAGCTCATCTTCAGCAACAAAAACATCCAATAAAAATCAGCTTCAATGCCAAAACTCACAAGCTCATAAAATCACTATTTCATGTTTTATAAATGCCTTTGTTTTATCCACTACCTTTCACACAAAACTCATTCACTTCCCATGGCTTTTTTCCTATAAGTATTTTCTCAGGATTAATCATAACATTGTAGATGGAGTTGTTGAACAAATCAGAGTTTATCAGGCAGAGAAATTAGCAAATCTATAATTATTTCTCTAGATCTTAGAAGAGAATGGGTTGAAAACACCAGGTAAGAAACTGTCAAAGGAACTGGAAGTGGGAAAGGGCCTGCAAAGTCACAGCAAATAAGCTCTGAAATATATCAAATGAAGATTTTCCAGGAGAAAAATAAATAAAAACTGAGAGCCATGAGTCCTACCTGAATGTAACCAGGGCATCATTTGAAAGTAGAGGTGAAGAAATTACAAATAGTCTTTATTATTTTAGCTTAAATATTTATTTAAGTATTATCTTTTTTTTTTTTTTTTTTTTTCCGGTACACGGGCCTCTCACTGCTGTGGCCTCTCCCGTTGCGGAGTACAGGCTCCGGACGCACAGGCTCAGTGGCCATGGCTCACGGGCCCAGCCGCTCCACGGCATGTGGAATCCTCCTGGACCGGGGCACGATCCCGTGTCCCTTCACCGGCAGGCAGACTCTCAACCACTGCACCACCAGGGAAGCCCAGTATTATCTTTTTAAGTAATGCAAAATGAATTTGTTATTTATTAGGTTTATAGACAATGCACACTTAGTGGTTGCTTTTTCACAATATTTTTCTCCATTGATGGAGTGAATGTAGAAAGATGGTACTAGAGTCATTGTTGATGATCCCTAATACAAGTAAGTGTTTTTTCATAAATAGAATTTAAATTACATATTTACTTTATGTTAGTCTCTTTTGGGGAGCTTACCTGTTAGGCCTGTCTCTGTCGGAAAGAAACATTTATTCACTATTCCTCTTCAGTGTATCTAAGAAGCCCTACCATGGCCAGAGATGGCACCTGATAGATTCCAGAGGAAGATATATATGACTCAGAGGATGTTCTAGGCAACTCCCTTCACGATTGTGATATATTAATTGCAAAAAGGTCTCCAATGATTTACCTCTTTCTAGTATCCATACTCTTTGCAATGTGACTTTTAACTCCTCCCATAAAGAGGTGGAGTCTATTTCCCCACTCCTTGAATCTGGGCTAGCCTTGTGACTTGCTTTGGCCAATAGAATGCAGTGGAAGCAATGCCTTGCAAGCTCAAGGCCAAGATCTCAAGAGACATTGCACGTTTCCATTTTCATCTAGAATTCTGCCACTGCCATGTTAGCAAGCCTGAGCTAGCCTTTTGAAGGATAAGAGTCATTTGGGGAAGGTAGAACTAATGCTGGGTAGAAAATAAAACAGAAATATCCACAATATTGATAAAATTTGGGTTTGAGGAAACAAAATCAAGAATTAAAGAAAAGTAAAGAGAATATAACATATATATCTTTTCTTGCAGTTACAAATCATCCTCTTTGACATTTTTATTTTGAGAGAATTTTTACAAAGGAGATTAATATTTGCAATAATTATTTTTTAAATCAACTTAGTAGACTTTGTAAATATTATACTTTATGGAATGTTTTTCCCCTTTTATATATCAAATATTATTCCCTAAAGTCAATTGTCTGGGAGAACAATTAAAAGAAGGAAGAAGGCAGAAGGAAAAAAAAGCTTCCTAAAATAATCTCTCCTGGCAACTGAGGATATACTTATCTAGAAACAAACTTACTGACCATAAAATCTTGTTGTATGTATTTGCTGAGAACTTTAGTGAAACACATCTCATCAGTGGATTGGTCTGTCTGAAGTTGGGGGCTTTTTGGTTGGGGAGTGCCCTCAACCCTCTATGAGCCAACTGTAGTTTGCTATTTCTAGTACTACTAAGACTACCTACACCAGACCAGATGTTCTTGAAGATTTACCAAAGATTATTGATATAAGTTTTTTTGAAAACAAAGAACAAGGAAAACACATTATCACAATTTCTGGCAACCCTAAAACATTACCAGTTTGAAAAAGTGAAAAATCAGAAGAGAGAGGGATTTTGAAGTGTCTTTTGCAATAGCAAAGCAAAAGTGTAGCCAAATTTGGTTATAACTGGTTTGGGGCATGGAGAGACACGATAAATACTTCTCTCCTACAGATTTTCTCTGAGACTGAGAGTAAAAAAATCACCTGACATCACTGCATACACGGGCTATGTGGAGGTTCAGAAACAAGAGCGTGGATTAGGATGGAGCCAGGAAATGGGTTCTGGGCTTGGATCCACTGTAATTGGCTGTGTGACCTCTTTCAAGTTCCTTCTCAATACCACGGAGACAATAAAAGTGTTCTTTCAATAATGAGTTCTTTTTTCCATTTTTTAAAACAACAGTATAAGTCCAGTAATGACTGTTACTATTTAGGGAGTGCTTAATATGTCTGACACTGTGCTAAGCACTTTACAAGTACCCTACCTGTTACTGTTCAAAATAATCCAAAGAAGTAGGTGCTATTATTATCCCTGCTTTAGAGATGAGGAAACAAAGAGGAGATTAAGTAATTTGTCTAAAGTCACATGAGAAGTAAAACCAGGATTCAAATTCAGGCCTTGTGGCTCCAGAGTCCATACTTGTAAACTATTCTATATTTGAAAAGAAGTATGATGTATTCTAAAGACAGTATGTGACTTCTAATATGAATTATATTTCACAGTATTACAAAACATGTGGTCTTGTAAGTTAAAATAATTATAGTTCATAATAATTGTATTGGAATTGTGCTAATTGGAATTAGCACAATTCTCCTGTTTTATATTTCAGATAATACATTTTCCAGCAGATTGGTGCATGTGACAGTGGAGAGATGTCTGGATCTCAAGGTTCTAATTTTTCCTCTCCATATGTACCTGTTTCTTCCATGAATTTAGGAAATCTGGTCTCTGGCATCCAGAATTAAGCTTATTGTTTCAGACTAGTTATCTCCCACCAAAATGGGGATGCTTGTCTAAACCACACTCTTCCTTCTTCTCACCAGGTTAGATCCAGCTCAGTACAGCTCAGTATTGTAGGTTTGAGGTGTACGGAGGAATCAACCAAGGTCTGAGGAAGATCTAAAGACCCAGTCAACCTAGGCCATGACCTGGGAGTGGGAAGGAAGCAGTGTTGTAGATCATCACCCCAACTTTAGTGAGGGATAACCAATCTGAAACATAATTCACTTGATTCAGCAACCTGAAGACAAGAAGCCAAACTAGGGAGTACATAAACAGGCCACAAATCTTTCCAGAAAAACCTGAAGATACAACACTGATCTCACCCATTAGTCAGAACCTTCATCCCTCTCCCAACTGTTTCTTGACTTCTAGAATATTCCCATAAAGAGGAGGACCTTCCAAGTGTGTAGAAGTATCTAGGGCTACTCTAGATGATGACCTCTCCCTCCTGCTCAGGGAAGAACTTTCACCTACAGGTGTAGGCTATTTTAAAAATTAGAAACCAAGGTGCTACATCTACAAATTTTCTCTGTCTTATTTTTATTATTAATTCTCACAAAATAAGAAAATATTAAAATTGGAAAGTTGTGGTAAGTAGAATAATGGTCCCCCAAAGATGTCCCTGTCCTAATCCTCAGAACCCATGAATATGTGACCTTACATGGCAAACAGAACTTTGCAGATATGATTAAGGTCAAGGGCCTTGAGACAGGAGATTACCTTGGATTATCCAAGTGAGCTCAACCTAATCATATGAGTTCTTAAAAGTAGAGAATCTCTACCAACTGGGTCAGAGAGATGAGATGGAAAAGGAAGGAGAGATTCAAAGCATGAGAGAAAGTCAACCCACTGTCGCTGACTTTGCAGCTGGAAAAAAGGGGCCATGAGCCAAGGAATTTGAAGAAGCTAATAGCCCTCAGATGACATCCAGCAAAGAAATGGGGATCTGTGTTATAACTGCAAGGAACTGAATTCTCCAGTTGAGCAAGAAAATGAATTCTCCTCTAGGTCCTCCAGAGAGGAACACAGTCTGGCTGATACTGCTTTAATTTTAGTCCAGTGAGACCCATATCAGACTTCCAGCCTTCAGAACTGTAAAATAATGAATTTATATGGTTCAAGCTGCTAAATTTGTGGAAATTTGTTATGATAGCAATAGAAAACTAATACAAAAGGGATCTTAAAGATTTTTTTGAGCTCTATCCTTGATTTTGACCAGTGATAAGACTGAATTCTAGCTAAGCTGTAGAATGTTCTTCCAACCCTATCCATCTGGCTAACACCTACTTTGCCCTCTGGATTCGACTTAGATTTGACTTAGACTTCCAGGAAATTTTCCCTGGCCCTCCAGGACTGGATTAGGTGTCCTTGCCCTATGGATTCATAGCACCCCATGCGTAATTTAGCACACTGTCTACCTCTCTGAACTCTCACTAAATTTTTGACGTCAAGGACTTTGTTTTACTCAACATGCTGCTAGAGTATTCTGCTGAAAATGACCAAAGTGCAGCAAACAAATCGGTAACCTTGAAAGGCAGTATGGCATGGCTATTAAGAGCATGGGCTTTAGAATCATACAAGCTAGGTTCATGTCCTGGTTCTAACATCTATTAGCTGTATGGCCTTAGACATTTTCTTTAAAGTTTAATTTCCTTTACTGTTATTTCCTCATAAAAAGAAAGATAGTAATGGCACCTGCTCAAACAATTGTATGAGAATTAATTTAAATGATGCATGTAAAAAGCTTGGCCATGTTCCTACTACATAAGAATAGCTTTAAAAATATTTCTTATTATTATAATTAGGTATCTGTGATGGTTAATGTTGTGTTAACTTGGCTGGGCCATGATGTCCAGATATTTGATCAAACATTATTCTGAATGTTTCTTTGAGGGTGTTTTGGTTGAGATTAACATTTAAAGTGGTGTACTTTGTAAAGCAGATTGCTTTTTATGATGTGGGTGGGGTAGGCCTCATCCAATCAGTTGAAGGCCTGACTAGAACAAAAGACTGACCTCCTCCGAAAAAGAAAGAATTATCCAGATAATTCTGAAGGCAGATGGCCTTCAGAGTTGAACAGCAACATCAGCTTTCCCTGGGTCACATACACACACATACCCTATTGGTTCCTTTGGAGAACACTGAATAATACAATATCAAACCTGTAACCTGTAAATATGGTAATATTACGTACAACATGTAAAAAAAAATGTGAAGATGGGTAAGATTCCCATTACCCATTTTAAGTAAATTTTGCTCCATTTCAATATCAGATGGGACTCTTTCAGTTAAGAGGAGTACCAGCAAGAAGACAACAAAAGAAAAGCTGGCTTAAAAAAAAGAAAGAAAGAAAGAAAGAAAGGTAAAGAAGAAGGAGGAGGGGAGGGGGAGAAGGAGGGAGCGGAGGAAAAGAAATGTCTTAGCTCCTGTGACTTATATGTACAAGGATAGGTCTAGCCTCTGGGATAACTGGATCTGCGTTTCAAAAATATCACCAAGGCCCGGTTTCTGTCCACCTCTCAGAGATGCCTTCTCCATGGGGTTTCATTCTCAGATAGGTGTTCTCCTCGGAGTGGTGAAATGGCTATAGCAGCTCCACATTATACACTTTCAGGCTCAAGTCACAAGGGAATGAGAATGCATCTTTTCTGGTAATTCACATAAAGATTCTGAAATTCATTCTAAGTGGTCTAGCTTAGATTGGGTGTTCATCTGAAACCATCACTGTGGTCAAGAGACCAGATATGTGCATTGGCTTAGGTTAGTTAATCTGTGCTCACTGCTAGAGCTGCTCACTAAACCACTAATCAATCATAGGGACAGGGAAGCTTTCTATAGGGTATGTAGTGCCAGAAGAAGGTTAGATGGACGCCAGGTAGTCAACAACAAGCCACTCCATTTGCTTAACAAAATCGCTCTTTACAATTTTGGTTATTTTGCCTATTACAAATACTATTTGATTTCTGAGAATCAAAAACACAAGAGGGGGGCTTCCCTGGTGGCGCAGTGGTTGGGATTCCATCTGCTGATGCAGGGGACGCGGGTTTGCGTCTGGAGCCTGTGCTCGGCAACGGGAGAGGCCACAGCAGTGAGAGGCCCGCGTACCGAAAAAAAAAAAAAAAAAAAACCACAAGAGGATGCCTGGCATTAACTATTTTTTAAACATCCATGTTATAAATTCATCCAACATGGAAAATTTATAACAGTGAATTTCCTTTCTTGGCTCCTTTAAAACAAGAACAATTTCAAACCTTTCCACCATATTACAATTATCATTGTTGCCACTTGGTGGTGATTACTTCTAAGCTTGCTTTATATTTTCATAATATTCTGTTACCATTATTATTAGCTATCACATATGGGCCAGCCAGATTCTCTGGCATTTCTTTCTGCAATATTCAATTTAAAAAACAAAGACAAAAACAACAAAATCCTCACACCAGTTGGATGAAGCAGATTGTCGCTGGATTAAAATGAAAACCCTCCTCCCTCCAACCTCGATAACCAGTCTGTTACTTGGTAACAACAGCAGTTTCTAAATCTAAACCACAACAGGAGTTGGATGGACAGTTTTTATCTGCCATGATTCCAATATGCAAAACACCGTCTATATAACTTAGAGAAAGAACCCAAAGGCATACACACAGAAATTTTACAATGGTTATTATTGAGCCAAAGGGACAGCTAACAATGACTGAGCACCTACTGCATGCGTGCTTCACAAACATTATGTAACTTAATTCTCATAAGAACTTCATGAAGTAAACAGTACTACTATCTCCATTTTACTGATGAGGATGGATATTGAATCTTAGAGTATTTTAATAAGTTGCTCCAAACAAAGTCAAATAGCTGGTAAGCACCTGACTTGGGTTTTGAACTCAGAAACTCTAATTTTTACTTTTCTGTAATGGAAGCCTGTTTTTAAAAATGTCCTTTTCCAATTCCCTAAATTTCCTAGAAAAAATTCATTTTTCCAAAAAAGAAAAAATAGTATAGAAGGAAGGAGGAAGAAAGGAAGGAAAGAAGTCAGGCAACAATTTTGTCATAGTGTAATAATCACATTATAGCCACAATAAATTTTTTAGACTAACTTGGAGGTTGTTAGATATTAATGGAAGAAATTTTCACATGTTAAGGTGTGGGGAAGTCATTCTGGCTTATATATGATTTAACTTGAATTTTATGCTAACTAAAACAGCCTGTTTGTGGCCTATCAAACATACATTTTACATCTGCTTTAATCATTAAAGAAAAATGTGCACTGACCACAAATAAAGAATGTCCCTGTTAAAAATAAAGATTAAATGCCTCCAGTCCTGGGACACAAATGCCAGTTCTCCTTTGATGATAAGACCGCTTTCCCAGGTGTCAAGGCCATACAGACTCACCCGGTACATGCTGATCTCTTTGTTTGTTTGTTTCTTTGTTTTTGGAAACCTGACTCTTTGATGTTCTTTGTTGTGACAAGGTATAAAGCTGTGTGAAAACCATGCTTCTGTGGGGCAGTCCCTCAGACTTATCTAAGTGGCTGTCTCCCAGGCTATAGTCCTCAATGTGGTTCAAATAAAACTCTTTCTTATCCCTGTTATAGTTTGGTTATTGATTATCTGCATCAACAGTGTAAAAGGACGAAGCATGACATTACCTTGCAGTGGGTGCTGTAATACCCATTGGACCCCCATTGCCAGGCCAGGGCTCCGATCCACCCTTCTCTAGAGAATTGCCTCAGCTGGGTGGAGCCACTTCACCAGGGAGGTTACCCACACCCCCCCATCCCCACCACCTTCCCTGCCCCTGCCCCTCCCCCTCCCCACTCCACAACTAATGATTGACTAATACAGGACTATAAAAGTCCAGCCCTCTTGACCCACATCTACAGGGCATTTATTTCAGAGACCATCCCTTGAGAAGCAGGCCAAAGCTAGACTTTGCCAAACTTTTATTCAAAATAAAATGAGTTATGTGAATAAAATACATGTCCATCCTAGAGAGTCACATCCTATTCCCTTTCTCAACTAACACTAATAACTAATAACAATCCTTGCAATATCAAGAGAGTAGTTTGCTAATTTGCTTATGAATTCTCTATGCTGGACTAAGAATGGTGCACTGGAACAATGAAAGGAAAGGTCAGAAGACCAGAGTTCTAGCCCTGGTTCTGCCAGTTATTTTTATTAGCCATGTGATATGGAGTAGTCACCTAACCACTCTGAATCTTCCTTTCCTCTCTATAGAAGATGGACTTATACTTGTGCCTTCTAATTCAACAGGTAGGTGTGAGATACAGCTGAGCTAATAAATAAAAGAAAAAAACAAAAACAAACAAAAATAGGTCTGGACTTTTTTCTACTTGAAGAAACTGAGATATAAAGTATTGTAAAATTAGTAATGAACTCAGAAATCTTTAATTCCCCAGGACTATGCTATATGTGTTCTGTTAGAGGCACACTACTCAAAAGATCAGGAATATTTGCAGTATCTGACCATTCTCACTGGAACAAATTTAAATTGATTTTGTCAGCAATAAGTCAATATTTAATCAAATGTGGTTATTAAGAAAAAGAAGTACAGCCATCCTTTCTTCAATGAACCTTCAATTTCTATTCCAAAACAATTACATTGCATAATTTTTTTTCTAAGTTTGGGACTTCCTTGGTGGTGCAGTGGTTCATTGCTACTTTCTTATTTACCCCTCACATCTCAGAGCTAGTAGTCTTCGGCACAATATTCCAAAATAGAGGACCACTTTCTGCACCTAACCTATAATAGAACTCACTAAAAAACTAAAAGAAAATGTACAAGGTAGGACTGAATTTTGACTAATGTGCCTTATAAAGCAAATCAGTGAAAAATAGTGTCCTGGAAGCCTGACCTCATCTAACTTGATCGGTATGTGGCTGTCCAGTTATGTTACCCTCTACAAAGCTAGATGTATTATGAAGTGGGAAGGGGTGAGGTGCAGTGTTTAAACACTGAATCATCATCTCGATGTGAACTATGTTAATGGAGACATACTTGCAGATAACCAAAAGTGTAGATAAGATTCTTAAACCCTAATAAACAAAACGGTGCCTTCTCAGGCAATAAGGGAAATTGCCTAGAACATGGTTGTGACAGTTAATTTTATCCACAAACTTGGCTGAGCTATAATGTCAACTGTTTGGTCAAATAAATACTCATCCAGATGTTGCTGTGAAGATATTTTTTAGATGTGATTAACATTTAAATCAGTAGCCTTTGAGTAAAGGAGACTAGTTCCTATAAGGTGTGTAGACCTCTCTCTATCAGTTGAAGGCTAAGCAATTCTGCTTCAAAAACAGCAACACAGAAAACTTGTCTGAGATTCCAGTTTGCTGGCCTGTCCTGCAGATTTTGGTCTCAAGACTGCAATAACTCTTTGGTGAATCTCCAGCCTGCCCCACACATTTCAGACTTACCAGCCCCCCACCATCACATGATCCAATTCCTTGAAATAAATTTCTTTCTCTCAGTCTCTCTCTTCACACAAACACACACCCTATTGGTTCTGTTTCTCTGGAGAATCCTGACTAATAAAATGTAGTTACTTATTGCTCATCAGAAGCTCAGGCAATGGATAGACCATATATAAAAATAGACCTTTGACCTACCATCTGCAGCAATCTCCCCAGAAAACCAACTCCTTATCTACAATAAACAACCCAGGAAGCCAGCTGCTATAAGGCAGATGTGCAGGAAATCTGATTGCTGCCTCTAGTGACAATCCAGGAAGCTAAACAATAACTTCTGTAATAATCAGCCCCAAATGGTTAGGACTTGATTAATAACTGACAGCTTCCTTAATTTTTGTCCCTGCTTTTGACTAAGGACCAAACCTAGAAAACCAAATATGCTCCCCTACCCAATCACACAGGATCCCCACTTCAAGTCAACCTGCCCACCGCTTCTCTAGGCCAACAGCCTCTAATCAGGGCATACTTGAAGCCTTCTCTTTTTACACTACAAAGCGTTTTCATTCTTCTGTCTGCCTTTGTTTTTCTTAGCTTTTTTTTTTTAACATTTATGACAGTGATTTAATGTTATTCATTTAAAAGTCATCTAACAGTTTTAAATATGGAAATTTTTGTTTCTCATCCACATTAACAGGCATTAAAATCTCTGCAATTCCTATGCTCTGCCTTCATTTGAGTCTGCCAAAAAACAAGTGACAGTAGCTGACTCCCTCCCTTGTAAGCTTAGAATAAATAGCCTTTGCTTTTCTTATTCAAATGATCATTTGTTTATCCCCACAGTCTTAAGGTACTGAAATGGCAAGCAATCAAGTCTTCCAGAAACCAGTGGGATATAACCAGCCTCAAAATGCTGCTACCTACAGAGACAGAATTTCCAGGGTCCATACACATAATTCAGAAGTGCACAATACATAAGAATATGTATCTGTATGTATTCTCCTCCTACCCAGCACTATTATTAATTGAGCTCAATGATAGGCTCCCCCATCCCAGCCATGCCCTTGGGCATGCAGGATCTTAGTTCCCCAAACAGGGATCAAACCATGCCCCCTGAAATGGAAGCATGGAGTCTTAACCACTGGACCGCCAGGGAAGTCCCAATGATAGGATTTTTTAAAACTGAAACAAATGGTGATAGCAAATGTGACTGAAAGCTTTTAGTACTAACAATTTAAAAAATCTAATTATTTGACTTACGATGTATTGACAATAACTTGCTGATTATGCTTTTAGCTATGAAAGTATTTCTCCCTTTAGCCTCAACAAATTTACTGTTTCAGATAAAAATATAAGAAGTAATATTTCTCTATAAAAGTGGCTTTTGACCTGCCCTGTACAGATTTTATAACTAATCTGAAAACACTAAGATTTGAGCATGATAATTACACAATTGAATTTATAAAAATTAAGTGGCTGAGACCTCTAAGACTTGGGAATTAAAAGGGCCCAGGAATACAATTTAATGTCACATAATACAGAAATATCACAATGGGATACATTTGATAATTAGATTTATTTTTTTAAAAAATAGTAAGTACAACCTTAAATCAGTAGAATTTCACAGACTTTTCAGATATTTGATTTTTGGCTCATGGTAATTAAGTGTAAACCATTGCTTTGAGTGCTATTTTCAACAACATACAAAATCACCCTTGATTTAAGAACATTCATTTAATAATTTAAATACCTCAGAAAACATCAAAAATGAAATACCATTATATTGTAAACATGATCAATATAAATCTTAAGCTGGAAAAAAAAGAACACAATCCCCAATAGCAGCACAAATCTCACCTCCTTCAGAGGCAAATGTATATCCAAATTAACAAAAAGATCTTAACAGAATTGACTTGTCAATTACAATACGAGAAAGAGGAAACTTTTTAACAGGAATGATCCCAGGAAGATTACAGTTGTGAAAGGTAATAAGGTGCCTTAAAATTTTCACTTGAAAATTCTGCAAAGGCTCATTAATGGTCCATTCAATTATTCAGAAGTTTTGATCTTCGCAGGAAGCAAACTCTAATAGCAGTTCTGGAATGCTAGTTGTGACTTGCATTTGGAGGGTGCTGTATTAACGGTGCACAAGAAAAATATGTTATTAAACTTTCAGTCAAAGACTTCACCTCCTCCAGGAATTCTTTCCTGAAGACTACATTCTTTTAAATCTGCATTTCAACTGAGTTCCCTATACATTTATACACCCTGTATATTGTAATAAGAAAAGAGAAAACGTTTACAGTCCACTATATAAACATAGTGAGGCCACTCTATAAACATGGTGACCCGCCGCCCCCAAGATTAAGCGTGCGTGTGCATACACACACACACACACACACACACACACACACACACACTAAAATAAAACTTACTGCTGCCTTCAAAGCTTGATCTAGATCATCCAGTAGGTCTTGTTTATCCTCTAAGCCCACAGAGAGTCGAATCAGTGTGTCACTAATTCCAAGGACTTCTCTGTCGCTCTTAGGCACTGAAGCATGGGTCATGATTGCCCTGAGAGAAAGAATGAGCAAGATTTTGATCACTATATTGTAGCAGGGGATGCGTGTTCCTATCTCATAAATTGCAACTATTTTCAAAACTTTTCTACTCTAAATATCAAATGCTTCATACACCTACAATGTTTTTCAGACAAAAAATTAAGGAATTGTGAAAATTATCATTTCTAGTCATGATTTTAAATGAACACAAAGATATTTTATTGTTTTCATACCATCAGTAAGGTATACTCAATTGGACACTGAAGATGCCAGCCAAGCACCCCATGCAGGAGGGGAAGACATAGCCTCCAGTGTGTGGATTTTAACACCAACCTGAATGAGGCCTTGGCCAGAAGTCATACACCCCATGACCAACCAGCTGCACTTATAAGAGGCCTCTTGGATCAAGAGCTGGTCAGAATTAATTCCATCTGGATCAAAGGATCAATCCAGAACTGGACCTTCTGAGGCAGATCGGGGAAAGACAACCTACGATCACTGGTAGCAATCACTAAGCATTAGGAATTAATTCCAGCACAGAACTCATGACACAGAGGCCTCAGAGGATGTTCAAGACCATGTAGCAACTCATCATCATCGTCAGCATGTGTAAGGGTAGAGTACCTACTATGGTTCAGGCTCTATAGTAAGAATTGGGAAACCAAGAAGAATGAGATATTTTCTTTACTCTAGGTAACAAAGCAGGAGCTAAAGACTATGACAACTCACAAAGCAGAACAGTCTACAGCAAATGCCAAACAATTATGGACAATAAGAATTGCCGGAGTTCAGAGGAGGGAGAATCTCTGCGGGCTGAGACATCACAGAGGAGAGGCTTATAGTCTTAGGGAGCGCTTAGATGTACACTGCTCCCAACACTCAACCATCCCCTTACACCACCAGCAGAAGGAATCACTTTCTCCTATCCACTTCAGGCCCATGGAAAGAAATGAGTTGTGTCCAAAGTAAATGAATATCATCTTTTATCACTCCAATGAAGTTTTACATGCAAACATCCTCCTTAAAATGTTCTGTTTTTTTTTTTTTTTTTTTTTTTCGGTACGCGGTCCTCTCACTGTTGTGGCCTCTCCCGTTGCGGAGCACAGGCTCCGGACGCACAGGCTCAGCGGCCATGGCTCATGGGCCCAGCCGCTTCGCAGTATGTAGGATCTTCCCAGACCAGGGCACAAACCCGTGTCCCCTGCATCGGCAGGCGGACTCTCAACCACTGCGCCACCAGGGAAGCCCTGTTCTGCCTTTTTAGGCTCTTATTCCTTAAAAGAGAGTCAATGTGTAGAAATAAGAACTTAGACTACTGGGACCAATACACGTGTGTATGAATCTCAGCCCCTCCACATACTGGCTGTGTTGGGCTTGTAAAAGTTACCTGTCCTCAGTCAATTTCCTTATCTCAGTACACTGTTATCCACATTTTACAATCAAGAAAACTGAAATTGAGAGTGTATAAGTAAGTTTTCTAAGGTCACCAAGTTAACACACGTTGTTAGGCTGGGAGACAAACCCAGTACATGTTGGCTCAGCTTCCTCCCCACTGACTGTAATGCTGCACTGGTTGCAGCGTTGTTGGGAGACACAGAATGAGGGTGATAAAACAGACAAGCTCTGACCTAAATTTATTCTTCCACTGGCACTGGGGTTAGCACCTAGCTGGAGCTCCTGAGGGCCAAGCAACTTTAAACCATATCCCTAAATAAATCAAGTGAGGTCTACATTTAAGAGAGCCTTGAAGTAATATACATTGCATTACTACGAAAAATAAACCAATTTCATATGCTGAGTGTGCCCTCTTGTGCATCCAGACTTATTAGCAAGCATTTTCCTGAAAGACTAACAAAAACCTCTATGGCTTATCTTAATTATTTGAATCATTATTTGGGCTTCATTTTTTTTTTAAAGATTATGAAATTGCCTGACTCTCTGCATGAACTACAAACTACTAAACCAGGGCAGGAAATGTGCCTAAATTTTAGTAATCCCTGACATTCCGCTGCACATAGTTATTTCAGAAATGTTCATGAACATTAAAACATAGAAACATACCATGCATTTAATACAGTTGAAAATTAATAGGTAATGATATTGATTTAGCCCTGCAATAATTATAATATATGGTCATAGAAACGTAAAAAGAAAAATAGGATGTAGCTCAGGAATGCTTGCTGGGACAGATAATCATTATTTTAATTATTAATACTATTTTATGGATGAAATGATTGAAGCACAAAGGTTAAGTGATTGATGTTCTCAAATCCAGATCGAGGCTGCTTTAACCTCTACGCTCACAGTTTCTGGCGTAAAGCCTCAAGAGTGAAGTTGCTAACATATTCCTGTGTGACATTTGATTCATCAGCAAAAATTTCTGAATCGTTGTTTCCTTGTCTGTAATATAAGCTGTTGGACTCCCTGATCTTAGGCTGTTTTGTGTTCTAATATCCTCTGGTGCTTTGATAAAATTAGATGAATTGGGCCTCCCTGGTGGCGCAAGTGGTTGAGAGTCCGCCTGCCGATGCAGGGGATACGGGTTCGTGCCCCGGTCTGGGAGGATCCCATATGCCGCGGAGCGGCTGGGCCCGTGAGCCATGGCCGCTGAGCCTGCGCATCCGGAGCCTGCGCGTCCGGAGCCTGTGCTCCGCAACGGGGGAGGCCACAACAGTGAGAGGCCCGCATACCGCAAAAAAAAAAAAAAAAAAAAAAAAATTAGATGAATTGGTTGGGTCAGTTAATGAAGGGTCAGGAATACAGCTGGATTTTGGGTTTATGTCACAGACGACACAGAGCCATTTACCCCACAGAGAACAGAAAACAAACAGACTTAATGGTAACTAGCAGGGCTCTCCTCTGATAAATAAGAGTGTGGAGGTTTTTTATCAGAAACACATTCTCCATTTCCCCTGGAGTCTTGAAATCAGCCCTTCTGGTACAAAGTCTCCATCGTCCCTTCCAGAGCAGATTGGAGTAGAACAAGTAGCCCTGGTTCGGAGGTCAGAGAATTACTGCTGGAATCTCCTTCAGACAAACAGGAAAAAAGCAAAATTTGGGAGGACGCAGTTTACTGGTTAGTAGCCCCCATTAGATTTTTATCAGGGTCTCCATTCTATGGAGTTAGAGTCCATTCCAACTAGATAGTGCCATGCTGCTCTTATTGTTAAATATCTTGAATGATCCCCGATTTTATCCTACTCCTTTTCCAAACAATCATTACAGCTGAAATCAAAGCTAAAATACTGAGAAAAACAGAAATACTTACGGAAGCTCAGCAAGACTTTCATATCCTCCTAAGCTCTCAGCCAGCGTAAATAACTATGGCAAAGAAAATATTAATATAAATCTTCTACTAAAATAAAAATACTAAAATCTAAAAATAAATGTTGTTAATAAAATGGCCTTGGCATGGGGGATGGAAAATGGTGCAATTATCAATAAACTACAAATTGGATTAAAAACTTGGAGAAAAAAATGAGAATAAAATCCATAACAATGATTTCACCAATTAGACTTTTTTTTAATTAATTAATTTTATTATTTTGGCTACATTGGGTCTTCGTTGCTGCACACGGGCTTTCTCTAGCTGCGGCGAGCGGGGGCTACTCTTCATTGTAGTGCACAGGCTTCTCATTGTGCTGGCTTCTCTTATTGTGGAGCATGGGCTCTAGACGCATGGGCTTCTGTAGTTGTGGCTCACGGGCTCTAGAGCACAGGCTCAGTGGTTGTGGCACACAGCCTTAGTTGCTCCGCGGCATGTGGTATCTTCCCAGCCTAGGGCTCGAACCTGTGTCCCCTGCATTGGCAGGCAGATTCTTAACCACTGCGCCACCAGGGAAGCCCCAATTAGACATATTATGTGTTAACTTTTAAAACATTAAAACTTGATCGGTACTTCCCTGGTGGCACAGTAGTTAAGACTCCACGCTCCCAATGCAGGGGGCCCGGGTTCGATCCCTGGCCAGGGAACTAGATCCCACATGCATGCCACAAATAAGAGTTCATGTGCCACAACTAAGGAAATGGTGAGCTGCAACTAAGGAGCCCTTGAGCCGCAAGGAAGGAGCCCGCCTGCCCCAACTAATAAAAGGAGCCCATGTGCCGCAACTAAGGAGCCAATGAGGCACAACTAAGGAGCCCTTGAGCTGCAACTAAGACCCAGCACAATAACATGAGCTCTAAAACCTCAGAACTATTACATTTGAGACCTAGCTCTGTAGTTACCCTTTAAATAAAAATCTCTAAATGTTTATCAAGTTATACAAACTTACTCATTAATATGTATCACTTACTAAATTAATACATCTATTTAACCCCTTCCTAGGGAAGAAGGGAAAAAAAGTCGGCTGTTGTATTTAGTGTTATAGTGTCATAGAATTTCACAACATGTTAAAAATTATTCTCACAACTGTGTTAAATCAAATGTGCACTACTATATTTCTAATTTTAGAAGTGCACAAATTTTAGAACCAATAGAACTTTGACTAATCCAGCAGCATCCTTTTCTTTAGATCTGTAGTATTTAAAACTCAGTCTTAAATACATTACTGCATGAGCTCTAAGTAAGCCCAAAGTATGGAGTTACACAGGCCTCTCTCCCAGGGCCCCTGAGAGCCTCCTGCCTCTGTGAACATTAGGCAAAGGCCTCCCTTCCGTCACTCCAGGCAGATGCAACCTGGGTGGTGCAGGGATTAGAAAGCCATTCCTAGGCTGGATTTCAGAAGAGCCTTTCGGCATTGCACTGACCACACACTGCTGCAGTTTCACATAATATTTCATTTGAAAAGACGGTTCACTTTAAATTTAAAAACCAATGGATTAGAACATTCTGTCTCTCTCAAATGGATGGCAGTGTCTGCAGAGTTAAGTAAGCAGACTCATATATCTGCTACTGCATCACTCTTGTTTCAAGTGATTTTCCAGCCCAAAGCATTTCATGACAAAGAGGCCTGTGGGTGTGAACTCCAGGTACAACAACATTAATATGAGTCAGGTGGAAGTGAGAAATAATGACTATAATAATGCTATAAGAAGGTCTTAACATCTACAGTTTAAAAAACTATTTTGAAAGTTTACCTTTAGGTTCTTGAGGAAAGTCTCAGCATGTTGAAGGGAGCCCTTGATATAAAAGGTGATCATCCCTGGGCAACCTGTGCACTGACGCTTTGCCAGCTCATGCTGAGGATGAGAGGGCAGCCCTGTAGTCATAAGGTATAATGAATGTCTTATTTTAGAGTCAAACATGTAATTTCAGAACAACAACAAAATCACCATTTGCTTAAGTCAACTGCAAATAAGCCTAATAATGAGCTTTATGCCATGTTGACATCTGACCTCTTGTTCTGGTCCCTGTCTATCTCTCTAGTTTCATTTTGACCTATCTTTTCTGGTCTCTCCTTGCTCTAACCATGTCAGCTTTCTTTACACCAGTGGCACCACACTCTTTTTCATCTCTGGACTTTTGCATATGCTGTCCCTTTAACCTGGAACATTCTCTTCACTGACTGCCCCCTTCCCTCTGTTAATTATATCCTCTGTAATTTTTTGCTTAATATCTGTCTTATCCACCAGACTAACTCCATGAGGAGAAAGCTATTTCTTTTATTAATAATTGGATCCTAGTTCCGAGTGCAAGGGCTGGCCCATGGTTGGCATTAATAAACACTTATGGAAAAAATCTGAAATGTCTTGTCCATGACCTTTTAACAAATGCTGCCCAATCCTCAGGGTACAGCCCAAAACTTTTCTCCCTTCCTCCATTCAAAATGCACACCAGTCAACAGCTCTATACCTAGTGTATATATTAGGGCATTTAATCTCATATGTATTTCTGCCTTGCCTTATCTAAATTCCTTAAGGGCAGGGATCAAGCTTAATTCTCCTTTACACCCAAGACTACATGGCTGCACATCTCAAAATGGTTTAAAAGAACTATTTACTTAAGACGACCACAATTAAAAAGTCTGGTAAAATAAATTCAAAGAGTAACATGTAAGTCTGCTAACTCACATGAGCATTTCTAGATGTTGTGAGAGGTGAAGAAATTCCAAAAAAAAGTAAGAGAATTTCGGGGGAGTTTTGGTACCAAGTATCAAGTCTCAATCTATATCAGATAAAAATTAGAGCTAGTGCAGAATATCAGACTGATAAGATTACAAGCAAATTCCTGGAAAGTACAAGGATGCAATCTTGGAACAGGTATACGCAAACCTTCAAGCTAAAGACAGGAACATCTAATATGTAAGATTATTATTATTATTTTATTTTTATTTTTATTTTTTTTGCGGTATGCAGGCCTCTCACTGCTGTGGCCTCTCCCGCTGCAGAGCACAGGCGCCGGACGTGCAGGCTCAGTGGCCATGGCTCACAGGCCCAGCCGCTCTACGGCATGAGGGATCTTCCCGGACCGGGGCACGAACCCGTGCCCCCTGCATCGGCAGGCAGACTCTCAACCATGGCGCCACCAGGGAAGCCCTGCAAGATTAATTTTTTAACATCCAAGCAACCACTAGACTATAGACAACTCTAGGCCAGAGATCATGTCCTTCTTCTTTACCATCAGACCCACCAAAAAGCCTGACACACAGACACACAAAAAGCTCAATAAGTGAACAACATAAAAATACAAGAAAGCACCTAACTTACAAACAAATGTTACATAAACAGGATGCATAGGATAACACTTAAAATCCTAGTGTAAGCATATGTGCTTAGAAAGCAGATTAACATACCGGGATAAATAACCTTTTCTACCCAAGGATTCGACTCCAAAAACTGAGCAACTGCCATTCCATTTTCGAAATGCTTCTCCATGCGGATTTGTAGAGTCTTCAGACCTCGATTGCAGAGGTAACAGTCAACAGGAGATGGAACTGCTCCAAGAGCTGCAAAATGAACCTGTCCTGGATTAGTCTGAAGGTGAGGAGGCACCCAGAAAAGCCTCTCACTGCTCTTTTTCATTATAGTGACTCTGAGAAGTTAGCTACAAAGCCCAATGTTTGCATTTTAGTGGGAAAAATTAATATATCAAATTAGAAACATGAGAATGAAGCATAAAACATGCTTAGTGAAATGGGCTTTAAAATGAGAGGGGAGGGCTTCCCTGGTGGCACAGTGGTTAAGAATCCACCTGCCAATGCAGAGGACACGGGTTCAAGCCCTGGTCTGGGAAGATCCCACATGCCGTGGAGCAACTAAGCCCGTGAGCCACAACTACTGAGCCGGAGTGCCACAACTACTGAAGCCCACGTGCCTAGAACCCGTGCTCTGCAACAAGAGAAGCGACTGCAATTAGAAGCCCATGCACCGCTACAAAGAGTAGCCCCCGCTCATCGCAACTAGAGAAAGCCCACGCGCAGCAATGAAGACCCAACGCAGCCAAAAATAAATAAATAAATTTATTTTTTAAAAGAAATGAGAGGGAAAATAAATTATCCTGAAAACTAAGTACAAATACAATGATATGAACTTTTCAAATATGAGCATCAATAGTCTTTTTTATGATTTTAATGAAAGGACATATTACACAGTTTTATCTTGTATTTCTTTGACAGAGTATTATAATACACAGAGAAAATAGCAGTGCAGCTCCTATTATTTCTGAGTGTTCTACCAATATTCTATTTAGCTTTTGTCTAAAGCAGACTGTGATTTCCCATGCCTCCAGGATACGTGCCTCAGTCCTTTTTTTTTTTTTTTTTTTGTAAATGAAAGGAATTTATCAAGCAATAAATTTTGGTTTCCTTCCTCAGTGCCCCCTTTTGCTACCCAACATGTATTCCCTGGAAAGGGATTTTTATTCCTAATTATGTTTGTATCTTATCTTTCTGTCAAATCACAGTGGTTAAATCAAGTCTCTTTCAATAAACCCTTCTCCATACCTAAGATAACAAAACAATCTAAACAGAAAACAGACGTTTAGATACCTGTTGAAAAATATAAGTTTATATGTTAAGTGCCATTTAAAAGTTATCATCATTTCAGATATAAAAGGTATAGTGTAAGAAAGCCATCATTCCAAATGATTTTTAAAAAAGACAAAAAAATCCATTAAGTCATAAAACTAAAAATTCACTTGAGGGACTTCCTTGGTGGTCCAGTGGTTAAGACTCCACGCTTCCAATGCAAGGGGCGCAGGTTTGATCCCTGGTCGGGGAACTAAGATCCCACGTGATGCTCAGTGGAGCAGAAAAAAAAATTTACTTGAGCTTTACCAAATTATGATCAAATTAACATGGCTTTGAAAAATAACAAAATGTATCTCTTGGTCATGTTGTAAAGCCCTATTATGTTATAACTGTATTTTTATAACCCAATGTTTCTTTCCTCTAAAAAATCAGAATTTTTCCCACTATTTCTCATTTCTTCCTAAATTAGTGGAATGCTATCACTTCACAGCACTTAGTGGAAATACAAATATCAAATGTGGTCACTTTGAGAGCATAAGGGGAAATCTGGGTTTTTTAATACTTACAGTTTTGCAAGAATCGGAGCCTATTATGAAGCCTCTCAGAATTAAGTGACACTAAGCCCATCACAACATCACTGTGGCCTAAAAAAAACAAAACAAAAACAAAAAACTTTAAGTTAAAAACAACATATGTTTATTCCTCAGCTTATAATTTCTAAAATGTGACTTTCATTTGAAAAAACTCTGGGAAAAAACCCTACAGAATCAGTTTAAATAAACTTTAGCAAAAGCTATACCTTAAACAATAAAATTAAAATCATGTAAAAATTAAATGTTTCTTTTTAAGCTATCAGCAGGATAAAAATATGACATTTATAGTAAATTTTAATCCTTTGCTGTTAAATCATGAGCATAGTTTTGTCTGCTATAAATGAAGTCCTATATTTAATCAAAGTATTTTCTTACTTTCTACATGAGTCACAGAGAAAACCTGAATAATAGAAGAAAAGGGATAAAAGGATAAAGCCTTATGCTACTTTCATCTATTGATGGAAAAGAACATTCTAAGTGAAGACTGTCTTACCGTTCATATATTTTGTTGCTGAATACATACAAATATCAGCTCCCAGAGCCAAAGGCCGCTGAAAGGAATAAAAGGTTTTTATTCCAAATGGGAAATCACTTGAAAATATGCTTCATTGCCTGCCTATTTATTATTGTAAATTCCATTCCTATTCTAACTTTTAAAAATACACACATCTTAAAATTTCCAGGAACTCTGATATTATCTTTCCCTTTCCTCCCTCACACCAAATAAAAATACAAAGTATTAGAACCAGTATTAAATCCAAAGACACAAATTTTCTGGAAATAGCAGATAAACTCAGTTCAACAGGTCTTCTGAACTTGTTTCTTTAGAGCACTTGCTGACTAGCCCCTAAATTTATTACCTTTAGCAGAGGTGTTGGCATTTTATGACTCAGTAAACACAGAATAGTTAACACAAACATTTAGCAATTGTTCTGTCAAGTAAGTATAAAAGTGATTTGCTTAGGTTTTTAATCATTAAAACCTTACAATGTATGCTGTGGTTATTTATTTGATTTGCCATGATCTTGACTCTTAATTACTCTTTTATTATACTAGTTTTGTCTAGTGTAAAATCACTTATAAGGAAATTTGTTTAGATTGTTTTCCCTCACTGAACTTCCCTGCAAAGTAATTCTTTAGTCTTAGATGTCTTTGTTTACAGTGAAAATTAAAGTAATAATCAACTTATTCACTAAATAATGTAAATCAACATCTTTCCATTTAAATTTCCTTTAAAATAAAGTGTGTGTGTGTGTGTGTGAGTGTTTAACCTCCCTAGCTGGGGGCTATGGGACTTTTCATTTAGGGTTTCAAAAATAGGACGTTTTAAGTGTGGTTTTCCTCAAAGTACTCTCTACACATGTGTTTGCTCATCTCTAAAGTGATGAGTCAAACTAGATGTTGTGTGAGGTCTCCTCCAGTGTTAACATGTTGTAAACTCTATGGTCAAAAGGAAAAATAAAAACCAATAACTAACATCTGTTGATGCCATTATGCTCCAAGAATCATGAGTTACTTTACATAACCCAGTGAAGCACTGTTCAAAATACTTTACCTAACTCAATAAAATCAGTATGTTTATGACTCTAATTGTACGGGCGGGGAAAAGGGACTAAGAAAAATAAAATAGATCACTCAGATTTAAAAAACTGGTAGAGACAGGACTCAGACTACTGGAATTCAGAGGTTCTACGTGGAAATTTTATGTTTGTATGTCCATTTTGCCTTTTGTGAGACTTATAAAAGATCAAGAAGACAAAAGACAGGAAAGAAAGAACATACCCAGTTTTCATGAGTGTAAAATAATGAAAGGATCTTTTCAGAAGATTTGCTTTGTGGAACCAAATGTGGTTCCACATTTGGTTTGTGGTTGCCTAGGGAATTGTGATTCTGATTAATTCAACTGGAATGAATCCAGATTGAAATGAAGCAAATTGCAGTCCCTGGCATGAGGATTGTGATGTGGGCTTCAGAAAGGTGGAAAAACTGGACCTATTTTAGTGACAGCAATAGGAGAAAAAGGGCTAGGCCTGATGAGTAACCTGGGCAGGCCCAGCTAAAACAATTCATGCGATCTCTTTGGGAATATACAGGACTCATGATGACTCAGCTAGAGTAATCCTATGCTATAATAACTGCCCTACTGTAAGTGGTAGATGGGGTAAGGAGCTGGGATAAAGATTCCAAGAGTGAAAATCACCTGGGACAAATAGATGATGCCAGGAGATTTTCACTTGGAAACAGACTGCCTTACTTGATATAAGAATCAGCTGAAGCTATATCATGAGCCAAAGGTAGATGACACATGAAGTCATCTGAACACATTGTAGCCAGGAAATGTGTTTCAGGAAAGGAAGGTAAAACATGGTAGTGCCTTCTGAATAAAATGGAGTAAGGTGAAGAACAGCTTTGTGCAGACTCCTAGGGAGTCAGCCAACTTCAGGGACCCAGAACAGAAGCAGGGAATATAAACAATTGAGTTTGTAAACATCTGCCTAATTGAAGAGTTGGAGAAAATGAGCTGGGGTTTCAGGAGCTCTGCAGAATAAAGGTGAACTACAGGAGGTGTAATAAGAATGACCACAGGATACAGACAAAAAGGAAATAGCAGGGAGATGGTAACTCCTAATAAGGAAAGGAAACAGAGGTAGGTTACTCAGAGGAAAGAAAGGGAGAATGTGTGGGGAAAAGGCAAACAACCAGTCAATTATAGAGAGATCTCAAGATGATTTACCAAAAGGAGCAAAGCAGAAAAGAAGAAGAATCTGGAAAAATGTACAAGAAAAGAAAGAAAGGAACTGAGGATGAATGGGAGGGTTTGAGTGGGGAAGAGATGTATGTAGACGACAGGCAGGAAAAGAGATAGTATAAAAGGAGCACTGTAAAGGAGCTGTACTCACAGATACAAGGTGAAACATGGAGTAGAAATTCATGATACAAATAAGGTAAAGATACGGAGGGCCAGGCATGGTCTTTGAAGCACTGAGGGAAGACAAACTAGAAAGAAGGAAGACAAATGGAGAAATAATGTGTGATGTACACTGAGATGTCATTGAGTATAGCTTTTCTCTTCCTTTTATTTGCAAAGTTAGCCAGGTTTAAATATATATAGAATAATATAACTGACCTGGAACCAAAACATAAACATTGAAACCCCTACTATGTGTAAGGCACTGACATATACAATCATATAATACAGCCAGGTCTTCAGAGAGTTTACACAGAGAACTTAAAAGCTTTAATTAAGACAACATTTAAAACACACGAAGTCCCACACAACATATTAAGGTAGGGTTGAAAAGATATTTACTAATGGTAGAAAAGATCCAATTTTAATTCTTTGTCTAATCAATAATTATGAGCAGATTTCATGTAATTTAATGTAAACAAGTCCTTCCTCTCCTAATTACAGGTACCTGTGTAGTCTACTAATCATGCCAAAAATATTATTTTCATTTACCTGGAAATATGCCGACATAAAAGTGTTATCCACGACCAAAATAATGTCTCCATGTTTATGGACAGTATGTGCACAGGCTTCAATGTCAATCATCTTCAAGATAGGGTTTGTGGGAGTTTCAATCCAAACAAGCTAAAACAATTCAGTAAATGACAATAGTTTGTAAAAACACACTGCCAAACATCTATCTCATATACTGTAACCATCTGGGAGGCTACACTGGAAGATCATGGATGATGAAGTTTAAAGGTTTGAATCTGAATCCTAGCCCCATGAATTTCTAAGAAGTCTTCATAGGTAAGTAACTAACCCTTTACGTTCTTCCAATTTTTCATCTATACAATAGGATTGATAATATTTACCTTACACAGTTGTTGTAAGGATCAAATGAGATAATGTACATATAAGCAGAAAAGCGTTCAAGTTAATTATTGTAATTATTTTCCATTAAAAAGAGGATGAATTCCAAAGAGATAGTTCAATGTCTGGGAATTTTGTTCTCAAAGATAAATAATATAGATTGTCTAAGCTTACATTCTGGAATTTTCAGTAAAGAGAACTATCTCTATGATGCCAAAAATATCCTGAATAGTAACTTAACGCCAGATGCACTAGAAACTACATAATAAGTCCCCAGAACTTGAAGAAGAGAATGGGTTTTAGAGTGAGGAAGAAAAGTGACACACACAACAGAAAACCTGGCCACAGCTCACTTAAGAGACAGTATCATATTTATCTGTCTATTCAAAAACCTAGCACAATCCAGGCACATCATGGATGTTTGATAGTTATAGAAAAGACCAAAGAAAAGACTTCTGTTTGTTAAACAAGCTGCCACTGTATTGATTGACATTATCTACAGCTTTCTTTTTAAAAGTGTTAATGGTTCTTTTTTCTATGTAAGTGGGCAAGTGGTCTGGTTTAACTCTCTTCATACTCTAGAGTTTTACTGTAGAAAAGACATGGTAGTTAAAATAATGCATATTCTACAAGAACAGAATTATTTAAGAATATATAAAAATTTATTTCTGGGTAAGAATTTATTATTCTCATTCATAATAAAAAATTAATTAAAATAAAAATAAGTAAATAAGTACAAAGTAGATTTTACATAGACTTTAAAAATCTACTTCAAATGATGAGACATCTCAGGGGGGAAAATGTATTAATTCAAGTTGGTAAAGAGCCACTATATAAAGTTCTATTGACAAGAATTAATATACAGACAATTTGCTTTCCTCCCTTAGAAAGACTCAGACCAACTATTTTAATAAGAATCTTTTCTCCCAAGCAAGAAAACAAACAAAAAACAACAACAACAATAAAAAAACAAGTTCCTTTGAAAACAAACCTTAATCACTCAAAGCTCACCCTGGTGTTAATCTTCAAAGTAATTTGTGTGAGAAAAGTTTTTCATTTTTTAGCATTCACTGCAACATAATCTTGAGTACAATTCAAACCTTTTAATCATTAGCAAAAAGTTGGAAAAGGCCGATACTTATAAAAGGCACTGGTCCTTCTTTTCCCCATGCAGAATTTCAATGAAGTCCCAAGAAAGAATATCACATATGCCATTCATTCCAGCACAAAACACCTTCCGGTGGCATACAAGCTTCCCAGTGTGGAAGCTAAAGATTGTTGTGGCCCATTCTCTGTTTCTATCATTTTGCTAAACTATGCTTAGGGCTTGGGGGCTTCCTTACAAGCTTCCTTTTCTGTAACCCAAACTCTGTGATGACTTTTGTTACCAATACTAGCTTGGTAATGCAGTTAAAAATTGTCTGCTTTTGCTAACAGATTTTTTAACAGTCATCATGTATTGGGTACTGTAATAAGCATTTCATACGCCTTACCTCATTTAGTTCACACAATCACCTTTCAATAAGGCAGGTACAATTGTCCCCATTTTGCAAATGAAAAAAAATGAGACTTTGGTTAAATAATTTGCCCATGATAATACACCAACCATGATACAGAATTAGAATTTGAATCCCACTACAGAATGCATGTACCTAACCATTATGCTATACTACACAGAAGTCAGACCTATCCTAATCTTGATGGTTTCCAATGGCTTCCAGTAAAATTTATTATTCAGATTTAAATTATGTCCTCAAGCAAACAGACATGATGAAAACAAAACATCACAAGGAAAACAGACAAACTGAAAACTGAGTTACCTTGGTTTCTGGAGTAATAGCTGCCTCTAACAATTTGATTTTTGAACAATCAACAAAAGAAATCTTTAATCCAAATTCAGCTGCCACCTGCCTGAAGTACCTGTTTGTACCTGAGGCAGAAGAGAATCAGATAAAATGAAAAGAAAACTGTATTAGGAAATATTAATTCCTTAAAAGTATAAGCACTTTAAAAAGATAAGGAAGTGTCAATCACCAATAAAGAAACAACTAAAAGCAATTCTACTTTGTTTGAATACTTTGACCTTCTCGTATACTAAAGAATATAGGCTTAAATTTTAAACTAAAAATCAGAGTCTAATAAAATACACTTGATACCCAGACCAAGTGGTGTGAAGCAGAAAATGTTTCTTAAAATACACAATCTCTACTCTTCAAACATGAAGTGGCATGCTTCCTGAAATATCAATATTTTTTTAAACAATTCCTTCCTAGTACTCAAATCTAAAACAAATGAACTGGGACTTCCCTGGTGGTCCAGTGGTTAAGACTCCAGGCTCCCAATGCAGGCGGCCTGGGTTCGATCACTGGTCAAGGAACTAGATCCCACATGCCACAACTAAGACCCAGCGCCACTAAATAAATAAATAAATAAAATTTAAAAAAATAAAATAAATGAATCAATGCCAATTAAATAGTCAAAATAAAATTTCAAACTGATTATACTTTGGTAAGAGAAAAGAATTGGTTTTCATCCTTTGTACTTTCTCAATCTTTTTGTTATGCGGTTCTGAAAGCTTTAGTAGACAAATAAGACAATGTAAATCAAACTACTAGAGCTTTACAGTGAAAGAAGATAAATTATTCAACTTAGAATAGTTTCTTTTAAAAATACGGTTCTGGGGCTTCCCTGGTGGCGCAGTGGTTGAGAGTCCGCCTGCCGATGCAGGGGACAGGGGTTCGTGCCCGGTCTGGGAAGATCCCACATGCCGCGGAGCAGCTGGGCCCGTGAGCCATGGCCGCTGAGCCTGCGTGTCCGGAGCCTGTGCTCCGCAACGGGAGAGGCCACAACAGTGAGAGGCCCGCATACCGCAAAAAATAATAATAATAATAAAATAAATAAAAAATAAAATAAAATAAAATAAAAATACGGTTCTGGATTTGATGTTTATATATGCAAATTTAAAGAAAAATTTGCTGTTATTGATAGTGAACCAAAAAAGAAAAAAAAAATTATCATCAAAGATATACTGGAGGGACTTCCCTGGTGGCGCAGTTGTTAAGAATCTGTCTGCCAATGCAGGCGACAAGGGTTTGATCCCTGGTACGGGAAGATCCCACATGCTGTGGAGAAACTAATCCCGTGCACCACAACTACTGAGCCTGTGCTCTAGAGCCTGCGTGCCTCAACTACTGATGCCTGTGCACCTAGAGCCCGTGCTCTGCAACAAGAAGCCACGGCAGTGAGAAGCCCGCGCACAGCAACAGAGAATAGCCCCTGCTCTCCTCAACTAGAGAAAGCCCACAGGCAGCAACGAAGACCCAATGCAGCCGATAAATAAATAAATAAATTTATTTTTTAAAAAAAGATATACTGGACTTTTGGTAGACTGATCCTAGGTAATATAATGTAAAGAATTGTTTAAAAATCAACAGCAATTTTCAAGATTTTGTACCTATGTTTTCCAAAAGGTTTTTATAATACATTATAATAGTAACAAAAGGTTTGATTTTTCTATAATTTCAATTCATCAGACTATCATAGGGTACTATGATAAAATATAAAGCATTTTGCAAATTTCTGAGAGGGATAAAATGATTACTAAGAATAAGTCTCTTCCTTCAAAGAACTTACAGATTTAACTTTTTGTTCAATAGGAGATAGATAAAATGATAATAATATTCCATAAGTCACATTTTAATTATTTGGAAGCATTTGGTATATACGTATAATATACTTACACAATATTTTGCTGTTGTTTTGAACACAAAAATCAGTCTTACTTAAAGGTAAGGGCAAATTGTCTTCCTTACCTTCCCACTTACCACTTTATATAACTAGCATTTAAACAATTTGGAATGAAAGTTCTTAAATTTGTATCCATGGATAGGCTTCAAGGGGTAAGGGTCCTTGGAGAGGAGCCTTATCATTTAAAATTAAAATGATAAACGTTGGGTATAGTCTTAAGTACATTTTTTGGAGAAAGAGGTCTATAGCTTTCAACAGATTTTCAGAAGCTTCCCTAAAAAAAAAAACGCAGGGGGGCGGGGTGGTTAACGGTTGGGTAGAGTTAAGCTCTTTGAGAATGACTTGGGTTATAGACCATCTTCACTGCAGGTAAAAATTTTAAATTACGCTTGAACACTCTCTCTTTAAACACTATCTTCTCTAGAGTAGAATATGTCTGGAATAAGCTCATTCCAGCTGCTTAAATAAAATTGTTATTAAACAATCTCTCTTATAAGCAAGTTCTGGAGCATAGACCCTAAGTGTTTATGCTCCTCCTTTATCAAGTGTGAACCAGCATAGAGGTGTTCATCATATTTTGAAAAGATAATCAATAGTCAATAATCCTGGTAGCACTGTTAATATAATTCAGGACCCATTTTATTGTCTTTAAAATGTCAGCTGAAACAACATGAATAAGAGACCTCACCTACCTCCATACACATCATCCATACAAATAATTTGGTCTCCTGCTTTTAAGAGATGGGTAACAGTCACAGTGGCTGCTAAACCTGAAGCAAAGGCCAAACCTAAGGTAAAAACCAAGTTAGAGTAAGCCAAAATGTCAGAACTATAGGTTAAAAACACCTACAGTATTTATTTGCATTACTTTATATCCCTCTCTCTGCTGACTGAAAGACAACCATCACTACTGAGTCACCAGAAATCCCCTGATGAATACCATTACAAAATCCCCTTTTCTATTTCAAAAATAAAATATCTTTAAAATAAAAATACTTAATTCTGCTTTGGTTATAACATTTCTCTGAAAAGCTTCAAAGAAATAATTCTTTACAAAATTCTGAGACAAAAGACCAATTGCCAATTAAATTACACTTTAAAAGTATCAAACTCTAAAGAAATTTCAAACTTAAGGAATAGAGAGAGCTAAGATATGATTCATCCATTAACTATATGGATATGCAGTTGAGAAAATATTTTAACAAAACTCAAAATCAGACCTGATAAATTTAATAAATTTTATTTAAAAAATTTTTTTAATGTGGATTCTCTTTAAACACATGTGATCCTGAATCTCATATTGACAAAAATAGTGAAACTGAATAATAAAAAAATAACTGGCATTGTACACATTAAACACTGTAAAGAAAAATATCCTGATAAACTATCAGTGTATCACCTTGATGATAAAAATCGCTTGTGACCAGTAGACGGGATATCCAATTAACTTGGAAAATGTAATTTTTGCAAAGTTTTTTCAGAAAAGTTGAGGTTGACATTGCAGTTCTCTACTAAGCAGATCTGTGGTCCAACAATGAATTCATACAGAAAGCTAACCTTTAAATCCAGTTCAAAACAACCATGTTTTCTGGAGCCCACCTGAAAAAAGTGTCTGCCATATGAACCCTCACCCTTTATAATTTCTGTGGGAAATAATATTCCCCACACATTACTAAATTTAAGAAATTTAGTGTTTAAAAAACTCCCCCTCTCATCCAAAACAAATGAAACTCTCCCAATCCCAAACAAACCCCAAAGCTCATATTAACATTTCTGATTCCTACACTCTTGCTGTGAGAAAACTCCTAAGACTCTCATTTTTTTTATTCACTATTCTGCCCTCATTTAGTATCATTTGTATAAAAAGTACAAAGATGATTTAACAGCAGTCCACTCCCTTCATGGAGGAAGTTCAAGTTTTGAGGAGTTAATCCCTAATCTCCGAAAGCACAGTATCAAGGGTACCTGGCTATTGCATATGTTCCTTGGTGCTACTCTCAGGCACAAAATAGCAGGTGAATGAACCAGAGTATAAGAAAGCTTATATTCTCATAGGTGGTATTATAAAACTTAGTTAATTTGTATCTATTTATACTGACAGCTTCAGACGAAGAGTGCATTTACATGAATACTAAGTGGCAAATTCTGCCATTTCACCTCCCTTCATATTTATTTTCACCTTATAATTACACATATACATATGAAGTCAGCTGTGGGACCTCAAGCAAATAATTCAATGTCGTAAAAAAATAAGAGTTTTGAACTAGCTAATCCTTATTTCTTTCCGATTCTACAATCTGTGCCTCTATAATTTTTTCTATCCAAATAAGAATGGATTCTAGATTTTACAAACTTTGAAATGAAAGTTACTTACTGTACTTAGCCCCATCCAGTGCTGCCACTGCTTTTTCCAAGCAATTCCTGGTGGGATTTCCAGAACGGCTGTACTCAAAACCCTGAAGGAAAGAAGTTAGAGTTCGTCCTAAGAGATTTAAATTTATTATCAGAGTCTTAACATAGACATTTCCTCAACTACAGGTCCATCCTGCCATGCCTTTCTGTTTTTTATCTATTGCATGTCTTGCCATTAGACAGAAGCATCACTGTTGTGGCCGTAGTGGTATGGAGAGGCCCTGAAGTCAGCCAAACTGAATTAGAATTCTGTATCTGCCCCTTATGAGCTACATGCCAATAGGTTAGTTACTTAATATTTCCCAGAGTCAATCTCCATACCTTTAAAATGGGAATAAAATACAGATATCTACTTCATAAAATTGATGTGAAGATAAAATGAGATAAGTTCTCTGCATGATGCCTGGCATGTGCTAACCACTAGATAAATGGTGGTTTTTATGTTAGACTCACCTCTACTCATTAATCTAGGGATATTAGGAGATAGGAACCACCTGAACCAACAGAGTAAACCTATTTCTAACCTGCATTTCATTTCCTAAAACATAAGTGATGTGAGTTCTGTTTAGCATCCAACAGGAAGCTATGAACAGACCTTACAAATGCTCGAAGTTCATACCTTAGCTCTACAAAAGCAACTCAAAAAAGAGAGTAATTCTTGGCAAAACAGCTCTATACAACCCCTTTTCAAAATTTGCATTATATTCCTTTTACATGTATGACACTATACTAGCTGAATTCATCCAGTCATTTTATTTGATTTATTTAGTTTTATTGAGGTATAGTTGATGTACAATATTACATAAGTTTCATGTGTACAGCATAGTGATTCACAATTTTTAGAGGTTATATTCCATTCGTAGTCATTATAAAATATTGGCTATATTCCCTGTGCTGTACTATATATTCCTGTAGCTTATTTATTTCATATAGTAGTTTGTACCTCTTAATCCCCTACCCTAACCTCCCGCCTCCCTTCCCTCTCCCCACTAGTAACCACTAGTTTGATCTCTGTATCTGTCTGTTTTTTTTTGTTGTTGTTATATTCACTAGTTACTTTTATTTCTTAGATTCCACATATAAGTAATATCATACAGTATTTGTCAGTCTCTGTCTGTATCCGGTCATTTTATTTAATCCTCACAATCTGCTTTAAAGAAAGTAAAGCCAAATGTTACAGGGAATGTCAGTGCCAGAATTCAAAGCCAGGACTTAAACACTCACTAAAAATCCTATACATACTTTTCTCCTCCTGCCCCACATAGCACATAACAAAACACAACCACTCTTTACACCTGTTTCTGATTCAGGAGCTCCCAGTATTAGATTTAGATATAGATATTTAGGTTTTGTTGCCTTTTTTGTTTCCTCGTTTTTGACAAACCGAGTAGACATTTTATAGGGCTCCAGGATATCCTCATTACTGGCCACCATCACCTCCTTGATGTGACCTGCAGCTGTACTCCAGACAGAAAAAACAGTTTAGGTTCATGTGGCTATTGCCTTGGAAAGGTAGTCCATGTCTCCCTAAATATTCACTTCAGAGATTGAACTTTGGGGTCAGGGAGGTGGGGGGGAGAAGTGTATTTCAGTGCCAATTCTCACACTCTCATTCATTCAATGACTTTCCAAATGGAACTGGAGAATTAGATGCTTCTCATTCAGCTCCTCAAATTCTCTTTAGTCCTCTTAACTGACACTTTAAAGATATTAAGAGGAGTTTGTGGATTTTACCACCCCTGCTGGCTCTCTGAAAACATTTAATTATTAATATTGCAGCTAAATTATTAACTTTTGCACTAAATGCTAAAGCTTGGGCAGCTACACATTCACAAAGCCCTACACGAGGAAGAAACTTGGAAGACAGGTTGTGTACACATTTTGATTACAAAATATAGTAGCTTGAAGTACCCTAAACCAGTTGTAGAAATGTTCTTAAAACTCTACTTCACAAAACAAAGGGCCACGTCTAAAAGAATTTTCCTCAACTTATATAACATAACACACTAAAAGGTGTTTGAAGTATAACCAAGGATCTACAAAGTTTATTCAATTACAGTTGACACTTGAACAACTCCCAGGTTAGGGCTCAGTGGAAAATCCATTACAACTTATGGTCAGCCCATAACCACAGGGTTTACGTCCCCAGATTCAACCAACTGCAGATTATGCAGCACTGTAGTATTTACTATTGAAAAAAATCAACATATAAGTGGACCTGCACAGTTCAAACCCCTGTTGTTCAAGGGTCAACTGTAATTTCTTCTGGACCTCAGCAACTTTTAAATACTCCAAGATCCATCAAGTATGCTACCAAAAAAGGAAAAGCTATGTAATTAACACAGAGGGCTATCTCATCTATGACTCTGGGTAGGTTCCTTTTCTATAAAAAGTACATAATACCTGTTTTGCTCTCTAACCTGGTTGTTGTCCAGATCAAACAGAAAAAGTGCAAATATGAACACCATGAAATAGCAAACTACTGAGCAGTTATAATGTACAATGCAGTTTAATATACATACCAACAACTTATGTGGTAGGTACTATTATTAACCCATTTACACAGGATCAACCTGAGGCTTAGATAAGTCAAGTAACTTGCTCAAGATCACCTGGCTAAAAAGAGGTGGTATCAGAATTCAAACCTAGGTCCTCTGACTACATGATTTAACCTCTTAATTACTAAGCCACACTGATGCAATGGGTTAGATTATTGCTAGCATTACTGCAGTATAGCACAGGATAGACTAATGCCCAAGAGTGGGTGGGGTTCCAGAGCAGTACTGCGTTGGAATCCCAGCTCTACTACTTACTAGCCACGTGGCCTTTGCATTGATACTTATCCCCAAACCTCAGGTTTTTCATGAGAGAAATAAGAACCTAGTTCATACTAGAATTGCTGTAAGGATTATCTGAGGCAATATATGTAATACACATGATATAATGTAACTATGAATCTGGCTCAATGGCTATTAATAACTACTGGAATAATATTGGGAATTAATAGCTATTGGGAATAATCTTGATTCCAGGTGAGTTATGAGACTCTTAATTTTTTTCTTACTTGACTCCTTACTATATCTTTACAATTTTTGTTGCTAAAGGTAACTCAAGGAAGCTATGACACTCAGTTTTGAACTGCAAATTTGCCAAAATCACATGAATATCAGTCCAAATCTATAGGGCATGTTGGACAAACTGTTCCTTCCAGTCCTGCTTATCAAAAGAAATGCTTATCAAAAGAAATATGATCATTGAACCATTCAATACAAAGCTTTATTACAAGGAGGTTCACAGGTGTAGTAAACATCATTCCTGATATACACAAATTACACCTCACAAATTACTTGCGTGCCTTCTTAATTTATAAGCCACCTCTCTTTTACCGCCCAACACTGGACCGCCCCAGACAGACCCAGCTCACCAAGTGCCGGCCAGGAGCGCCTTGCTTGAACGTGGTGGACAGTGAGATGGGGGGCACTACAGCCTGGGAAGTCCATTGCTCTGGTTCCTGGCCCACATGGATGGCCTGCGTAGCGAAATGTTTGAACCTAGGCAGGAAACCGTGTGGGGAGGCGTCTTTTTCCTGCATGCTGATCTGCGAAGGAAGGTGAGAGTTAAAGAGCAAGGAAGATAAAACTATGAAACTGGTGAGTCGGGTTTTGAAAAAGACACCGAAGAATTAGGCGAAAGAGAGGTAAGGGTATACCCAGCAGGGTGACCAGCGGCGAGCGCACAAAAGCCGGAATGTAGCTGAGACTCTATTAGCGGGCCGGGAGCTTTGCTTCACCTCGGGGCGGAACCACCGCGACCCAATGAGCGCAGGCCCCTACGCGGTCCCCGCTCCTCATTGGCCGGCAGCGGAGGCGTTGCCCGGAGCGTCGCCGCCAACCCTCTGGCTCAGGGCTTGGAGTGAAGCCGGCGTCCCTGGGCCCCTTGGTTGGTCCCTGCTGGTGAAGTTCCTGAGTCCCGGCCCAGGGGAAGCTTCATTGCTGGCTCCTGTGAGCCACCCAAGCGTCTGTGTGACCTCAGACCGGAGGTTCGCCGGAGATGTGCAAATAAACTGGCTTGACACTGAAACCGAGTAACCCGTAAACAGGCCACGGAAATATCCTCCTCTTACCGTAGCCCTTGCCCCGACCCCTCCCACCTCCACCAACCACCCTTTGTCCTGAGGGCGGGTCTGACGGACGAAGCGACAAAGTGGAGATCGGTGACGAAAACGGTGGCCCAAGCTGCCAAATGTGCAGCTTGGATTCTCATTAACTGAGGGCAGCCTGCCTTTGAAACAACGCTGAACTCTAATGACTCAGTACTTACGTTGATTGAAACAGGAGTGAGGGTCATATTTTTCTTACGTAATAGTAGAGCTACTGTGATAAGGATCTCTAAGCAGGATTCCGGCAGCTTCCTAAGAGCTATTCAAACGACTTTTTTCAAGCATCATTATCTTCTTTTGAAGTACCCAGAGAAACTCTCCCTGATGAAAAAAAAAAAAAAAAAATAAATAAATAAATAAATAAATAAATATATATATATATATATATATATATATATATATATATATATAGTGTGTGTGTGTGTGTGTGTCTTTGAAAAACTTATTGGAGCCTCAAATCCTTACACAAAATGCCTTCATTGTTACGCAATTGACAGCAACATCCCCGTAGGAAAAAGGAAGCAGTCCCGTGTCACAATTTATTCACCTGTATCCAGAGCCCAACTCTCACAAGGAGCACTCCTTTAAAACAGACAACAAAAATCTCCTTGTTCCCTAAACAATACAGACTTGACCTATTTACTATTGTGACTATTTTCTAGGACTAGGGTTAGGAATACTTCTGTTCCTGCAGTGTTAACTATCTGAAACTTTATTAAACCATTTAAGAAAGGAGAGAATACTGAACAAACGGCTCTTAAAATTACAGGACTGAGGCAATTGGCTTTTCAAATTAACTACCAGGACACAGCCATTAAGCACTAGGAGAACTGGGCCTACAGACATGCAAACCTAGCAAAATTTTTAGCCCTGGGGGGAAAATGGATGGACTCCAAAACACTAATAGATATTAATGTATATTTAATTAATATTTTCTGTTAAAAAATAACATATCAGGCTTCCTTGGTGGCACAGTGGTTGAGAGTCCGCCTGCCGGTGCAGGGGACACGGGTTCGTGCCCCGGTCCGGGAAGATCCCATATGCCGTGGAGCAGCTGGGCCCGTGAGCCATGGCCGCTGAGCCTGCGCGTCCGGAGCCTGTGCTGCGCAACAGGAGAGGCCACGGCAGTGAGAGGCCCGCGTACCGCGGAAAAAAAACCCCAAAACATCAACTGCAACTCATCTCAAGAGATATATAGCTGTACATGGGTATGTTTTTATATCATATGGTGCTTAGGGACCCGGAGGGTCTAAAACAGTCCTAATTAGTTTACCTCCTAATATTTGTGAACAAACACTGAGTTGCATGAATAGGGATATTTTATTGGGTATTACCATAACAAAAGATTCTTTTAAAAATGACACTGGGCCTCCCTGGTGGCGCAGTGGTTTGAGAGTTCGCCTGCCGATGCAGGGGATACGGGTTCGTGCCCCGGTCTGGGAGGATCCCATATGCCGCGGAGCGGCTGGGCCCGTGAGCCATGGCCGCTGGGCCTGCGCATCCGGAGCCTGTGCTCCGCAACGGGAGAGGCCACAACAGTGAGAGGCCCGCATACCGCAAAAAGAAAAAACAAAAAACAACAAAAAAAAAAAGACACTGGACTTCCCTGGTGGCACAGTGGTTAAGAATCCACCTGCTAATGCAGGGTTTGATACCTGGCCGGGAAGATCCCACATGCCATGGAGCAACTAAGCCCATGCACCACAACTACTGAGCCTGTGCTCTAGAGTCCACGAGCCACAACTAGTGAGCCCGGGTGCCACGACTACTGAAGCCCATGCGCCTAGAGCCCGTACTCTGCAACAAGAGAAGCCACTGCAATGAGAAGCCCACTCACCGCAACGAAGAGTAGTCCCTGCTCTCCGCAACTAGAGAGAAAACCCGCACGCAGCAATGAAAACCCAAAGCAGACAAAAATAAATAAAAATAACACTAATATAAATGCTCTAAATAGAGCCTTTTTTACGCTCGTAAATTGAGAAAACTCTATTAGGTGGCAGCTCACTATTAGGTATCAAGGATTCCTATGATTTAGTAACTTGTAGGAATTTATCCTTCAAATGTATTCCTGTATGTGTGTGAGGATGAATAAGGATGTTCTTTGTACCTATTTTTGCTCTTTTTAATAGCAAAAGAATGAAAAACAGCTTAGTTATCCATCCATAGGAGACTAGTCAGTGTGTTATTGAAACAGTTCTGTGATGGCTGCAGTATAGCTGAGAAGCAGGTGAGATTGATTGAGTTGGTATGTCATGATTGCTACTTTCTGAGACAGCAAAGCAAGGTGCAAAGCAATGCATATGTTATGCTCCTACTTTTTCAAAAGAGTATATACCATGTTGTGTTATTTTTAGAGGAACACATATGATTTAATGTGTATAAAAATCATTCTGGGGGACTTCCCTAGTGGGCCAGTGGGTGAGACACTGCGCTCCCAATGCAGGGAGTGTGGGTTCGATCCTTGGTTGGGGAACTAGATCACACACGCATGCCACAACTAAAGATCCCGCGTGCTGCAACTAAGGCGCAGCACAGCCAAAATAGATAAATAAATATATATATATATATATATACATATTTTTATACAGCAGGCTCTCATTAGTTATCTATTTTATACATATTAGTGTATACATGTCAATCCCAACCTCCCAATTCATCCCACCACCACCACCACCACCACTTTCCCCCCTTGGTGTCCATACGTTTCTTCTCTACATCTGTGTCTCTATTTCTGGCCTGCAAACTGGTTCATCTGTACCATTTCCCTAGGTTCCACATATATGTGTTAATATATTTGTTTTTCTCTTTCTGACTTATTTCACTCTGTATGACAGTCTCCAGATGCATCCACGTCTCCACAAATGACCCAATTTCCTTCCTTTTTATGGCTGAGTAATATTCCATTGTGTATATGTACCACATCTTTATCCATTCATCTATCGATGGGCATTTCGGTTGCTTCTATGTCCTGGCTATTGTAAATAGTGCTACCATGAACATTGGGGTGCATGTGTCCTTTTGAATTATGGTTTTCTCTAGGTATATGCCCAGTAGTGGGATTGCTGGATCATTTGGTAATTCTATTTTTAGTTTTTTAAGGAACCTCCATACTGTTCTCCATAGTGGCTGTATCAATTTACATTCCCACCAACAGTGAAAGAGGGTTCCCCTTTCTCCACACTCTCTCCAGCATTTGCTGCTTGTAGATTTTCTGAATGCCCATTCTAACTAGTGTGAGGTGATACCTCATCGTAGTTTTAATTTGCATTTCTCTAATAATTAGTGATGTTGAGCAGCTTTTCATGTAATTCTTGACCATTTGTATGTATTCTTTGGAGAAATGTCTATTTAGGTCTTCTGCCCATTTTTGGATTGGGTTGTTTGTTTTTTTATTATTGAGCTACAAGAGCTGTTTATATATTTTGGAGATTAATCCTTTGTCCATTGATTCATTTGAAAATATTTTCTCCCATTCTGAGGGTTGTCTTTTCATCTTGTTTGTAGTTTCCTTTCCTTTGCAAAAGCTTTTAAGTTTCAGTAGGTCCCATTTGTTTATTTTTGCTTTTATTTCCATTACTCTAGGAGGTGGGTCAAAAAAGATCTTGCTGTGATTTATGTCAAAGAGTGTTCCTCCTATGTTTTCCTCTAAGAGTTTTATAGTGTCCGGTCTTACATTTAGGTCTCGAATCCATTTTGAGTTTATTTTTGTGTATGGTGTTAGGGAGTGTTCTAATTTCATTCTTTTAAACGTAGCTGTCCAGTTTTCCCAGCACCACTTATTGAAGAGACTGTCTTTTCTCCATTGTATATCCTTCCTCATTTGTCATAGATTACTTGACCATAGGTGCGTGGGTTTATCTCTGGCTTTCTATCCTGTTCCATTGATCTATATTTGTTTTTGTGCCAATACCATATTGCCTTCATTACTGTAGCTTTTTAGTATAGTCTGAAGTCAGGGAGTCTGATTCCTCCAGCTCCGCTTTTTTCCCTCATGACTGCTTTGGCTATTCAGGGTCTTTTGTGTCTCCATAAAAATTTTAAGATTTTTTGTTCTAGTTCTGTAAAAACTGCCACTGGTAATTTGATAAGGATTGCATTGAATCTGTAGATTGCTTTGGGTAGTATAGTCATTTTCACAAGACAGATTCTTCCAATCCAAGAACATTGTATATCTCTCCATCTGTTTGTGTCATCTTTAATTTCTTTCAACAGTGTCTTATAGTTTTTTGAATACAGGTCTTTTACCTCCTGAGGTAGGTTTATTCCTAGATATTTTATTCTTTTTGTTGCATTGCTGAATGGGATTGTTTCCTTAATTTATCTTTCTGATCTTTCATTGTTAGTGTATAGGAATGCAAGAGATTTCTGTGCATTAATTTTGTATCCTGCAACTTTACCAAATTCATTGATTAACTCTAGTAATTTTCTGGTGGCATCTTTAGAATTCTCTATGTATAGTATCATGTCATCTGCAAACAGTGACAGTTTTACTTCTTCTTTTCCAATTTGTATTCCTTTTATTTCTTTTTCTTCTCTGATTGCCATGGCTAGGACTTCCAATACTATGTTGAATAATAGTGGTGAGAGTGGACATCCTTGTCTTCTACCTGATCTTAGAGGAGATGCTTTCAGTTTTTCACCATTGATAATGAGGTTTGCTATGGGTTTGTTGTATATGGCCTTTATTATGCTGAGGTAGGTTCTCTCTATGCCCAGTTTCTGGAGAGTTTTTATCATAAATGGGTGTTGAATTTTGTCAAAAGCTTTTTCTGCATTTATTGAGATGATCATAAGGTTTTTCTTCTTCAGTTTCTTAATATGGTGTATCACATTGATTGATTTGCATATATTGAAGAATCCTTGCATCCCTGGGATAAATCCCACTTGATCATGGTGTATGATCCTTTTAATGTGTTGTTGGATTCTGTTTGCTAGTATTTTGTTGAGGATTTTTACATCTATATTCATCAGTGATATTTGTCTGTAGTTTACTTTTTTTGTAGTATCTTTGTCTGGTTTTTGTATCAGGGTGATGATGGCCTCATAGAATGAGTTTTGGAGTGTTCCTTCCTCCGTAATTTTTTTGGAAGAGTTTGAGAAGGATGAGCGTTAGCTCTTCTCTAAATGTTTGATCGAATTCACCTGTGAAGCCATCTGGTCCTGGACTTTTGTTGGAAGATTTTTAATCACAGTTTCAATTTCACTACTTGTGATTGGTCTGTTCATATTTTCTACTTCTTCCTGTTTCAGTCTTGGAAGGTTATACCTTTCTAAGAATTTGTCTATTTCTTCCAGGTTGTCCAGTTTATTGGCATAGAGTTGCTTGTAGTAGTCTCTTAGGATGCTTTGTATTTCTGCGGTGTCTGTTGTAACATCTCCTTTTTCATTTCTAATTTTATTGATTTGAGTCTTCTCCCTCCTTTTCTTGATGAGTCTAGCTAAAGGTTTATCAATTTTGTTTATCTTCTCAAAGAACTAGCTTTTAGGTTTATTGATCTTTGCTATTGTTTTCCTTGTTTCTATTTCATTTATTTCTGCTCTGATTTTATGATTTCTTTCCTTCTACTAACTTTGGGTTTTGTTCATTCTTCTTTCTCTAGTTCCTTTAGGTGTAAGGTTAGATTGTTTATTTGAGATTTTTCTTGTTTCTTGAGGTAGGCTTGTATTGCTATAAACTTCCCTCTTAGAACTGCTTTTGCTGCGTCCCATAGGTTTTGGATCATTGTGTTTTCATTGTCATTTGTCTCTAGCTATTTTTTGATTTCCTCTTTGATTTCTTCAGTGATCTCTTGCTTATTTAGTAACATACTGTTTAGCCTCCATGTTTTTGTGTTTTTTACATTTTTTTCCCTGTAATTGATTTCTAATCTCATAGCGCTGTGGTCAGAAGAGATGCTTGATATGATTTCAATTTTCTTAAATTTTCCAAGGCTTGATTTGTGACCCAAGATGTGATTTATCCTGGAGAATGTTTTGTGTGCACTTGAGAAGAAAGTGTAATCTGCTGTTTTTAGATGGAATGTCCTATAAATATCAATTAAATCTATCTGGTCTATTGTGTTATTTAAAGCTTGTATTTCCTTATTAATTTTCTGTCTGGATAATCTGTCCATTTGTGTAAGTGAGGTGTTAAAGTCCCCCACTATTATTGTGTTACTGTCGATTTTCTCTTTTATAGCTCTTAGCTGTTGCCTTATGTATTGAGTTTCTCCTATGTTGGGTGCATATATATTTATAATTGTTATATCTTCTTCTTGAATTGATCCCTTGATCATTGTGTAGTGTCCTTCCTTGTCTCTTGTAACATTCTTTATTTTAAACTCTATTTTATTTGATATAAGTATTGCTACTCCAGCTTTCTTTTGATTTCCTTTTGCATGGAATATCTTTTTCCATCCCCTCACTCTCAGTCTGTCTGTGTCCCTAGGTCTGAATTGGGTCTCTTGTGGATAGCATATATATGGGTCTTGCTTTTGTATCCATTCAGTGAGCCTGTGTCTTTTGGTTGGAGCATTTAATCCATTCATGTTTAAGGTAATTATCAATATATATGTTCCTATTACCATTTTCTTAGTTGTTTTGGGTTTGTTTTTGTAGGTCCTTTTCTTCTCTTGTGTTTCCCACTTAGAGAAGTTCCTTTAGCATTTGTTGTAGAGCTGGTTTGGTGGTGCTGAATTCTCTTAGCTTTTGCTTGTCTGTAAAGCTTTTGATTTCTCCATAGAATCTGAATGAGATCCTTGTTGGGTGGAGTAATCTTGGTTGTAGGTTCTTCCCTTTCAACACTTTAAGTATATCCTGCCGCTCCCTTCTGGCTTGTAGAGTTTCTGCTGAGAAATCAGCTGTTAACCTTATGGGAGTTCCCTTGTATATTATTTGTCATTTTTCCCTTGTTGCTTTCAATAATTTTTCTTTGTCTTTAATTTTCTCAGTTTGATTACTATGTGTCTCCATGTGTTTCTTCTTGGGTATATCCTATATGGGACTCTCTGCGCTTCGTGGACTTGGGTGGCTCTTTCCTTTCCCATGTTAGGGAAGTTTTCAACTATAATGTCTTCAAATATTTTCTCAGGTCCTTTCTCTCTCTCTTCTCCTTCTGGGACCCCTATAATATGAATGTTGTTGCATTTAATGTTGTCCCAGAGGTCTCTTAGGCTGTCTTCATTTCTTTTCATTCTTTTTTCTTTATTCCGCTCTGCAGCACTGAATTCCACCATTCTGTCTTGCGGGTCACTTATCCGTTCTTCTGCCTCAGTTATTGTGCTATTGATTCCTTCTAGTGTAGTTTTCATTTCAGTTATTGTATTGTTCATCTCTGTTTGTTTGTTCTTTAATTCTTCTAGTTCTTTGTTAAACATTTCTTGCATATTCTCAATCTTTGCCTCCATTCTTTTTCTGAGGTCCTGGATCATCTTCACTATTATTATTCTGAATTCTTTTTCTGGAAAGTTGCCTATCTCCACTTCATTTAGTTGTTTTTCTGGGGTTTTATCTTGTTCCTTCATCTGGTGCAATAGTCCTCTGCCTTTTCATTTTGTCTGTCTTTCTGTGAATGTGGTTTTGCTTCCACAGACTGCAGATTTGTAGTTCTTCTTTCTTCTGCTGTCTGCCCTCTGGTGGATGTGTCTATCTAAGAGCTAAATAAATATTTAAAAAAAAATCATTCTGGGGCCTCCCTGGTGGCACAGTGGTTAAGAGTCCGCCTGCCGATGCAGGGGATACGGGTTCGTGCCCCGGTCTGGGAGGATCCCATATGCCGCGGAGCAGCTGGGCCCGTGAGCCATGGCCGCTGGGCCTGCGCATCCGGAGCCTGTGCTCCGCAACGGGAGAGGCCACAACAGTGAGAGGCCCGCATACCGCAAAAAGAAAAAAAAAAAAAATCATTCTGGTAGTTTGAAACATGGATCTGCAGTAGAAAGACAAATTTTTTACATTTTATTTGCTTTTGTGTTCAAGTTTTATACCATGGGCATATGTTACCTTTAAACAATAAAATTAATACCAGCAATCCTAATTTTAAAATTTCAGTTAAGCAAGTTATTTGGAAAGAAACTTTTTTTTTTTTTTTTTTTTTTTGCGGTATGCGGGCTTCTCACTATTGTGGCCTCTCCCGTTGTGGAACACAGGCTCCGGACACGCAGGCTCAGCGGCCATGGCTCACGGGCCCAGCTGCTCCGCGGAAGGTGGGATCTTCCCAGACCGACGCACGAACCCTTATCACCTGCATCGGAAGGAGGACTCTCAACCACTATGCCACCAGGGAAGACCTAGAAAGAAACTTTTTAAGTGAATAGAAGACAGCTACTTTAAATATAATAAACGCTATATAGTTTGGAGTGTGTGGTAATTTTTCATGTAAATTAGCTTGTAAACAACAAAACAGCATTATCATAACACTTACTGAAAAAACATTAATTCCTCTTGGTAATGGGATTCTACATGGACATATATTTTAGAGGAAATGGGAGACTTCTTAGTTTTTACATTTCTTTCATAACACAAAGTTAATTAATATTTTTATAATAAATACTTTTTACACACTATGTAAATAGCATTGTCATTAAAGTCAAACTATGGATAGAGATATTGTGACTGAACAGAGAAAACAGTAGGGACCTTGGTGAGATGTTCCTATAATATGTTATTATTGTAAAGCATAAATATAGGCAGTGATTAGATCTGCTTTGTTTTACCTCAGAGGAGAAAAAAATTGCCTTCCTTGGCTTTTGACAATCAAATTTATGAGAAGGCAGGAAATTTGAAGCTCAGGCAGAGGAGAAAGACTTTACAACACAAGTCCTTAATTTGGGTTTTGCAGATCACTACAGTGAGCCAAAGCCCTGAGGATATCAGTTATGAACTTACTTTCATTTGCCTGTAAAAATATTTTTTTTAAATAATTAGAAAAAAACCCTGAATCTGGTTTTGGTATGATGTAATTGAAAGTGGTAAATCTTGAGCATAGAAGTCTAAACACTGTTGATGGAATTATTAAATTTAATATCAAGAGAGACACCAGAGATTGAGTTTCTAGCACAATTGCGTTGTTTTAGTGACGAGATTAAAAAAGTTGTGGCTTGCTCGTGCTGGCATATATGGTGAGCATCTAATCTGATAATAAACAGAGTTCAGATATTTGGGATAATAAAGTAACCCAGAAATCACTAAGATGCATTCCACAGTGATATAAAAGTAGCCAAGTATGACTGAAAAATGTAATGAAGTACCAACGGGGCATTTTTGAGTAACGGTAAAGCTGCTGAGTTTTGGAGTCAGAATGCTTGAGTTTGAAACTCAACTCTAGCACCTGCAACCTCTGTGACCTTGAGAAGTCAATTTACTGAACCTCTGTAAATCTCAGTATTCTCATCTGTAAAAATGAGAAAAATAATAATACTTGACAGTTTTCAAAAATAGGTCCTTAGAAGCTCATGGCAGGCCATGGATAAGATATGGGGCAAGGGATAGGATGGGGGCAGGGATAGAATATGGGACAGGGATAGGATATGGGGCAAGTAGACAGTGTGGGCAACACTTTGGTCAGAAAGCTACTTTTCGGTGTTTTTGATATTTCAGAATCTTTGCAGAGGTATACTCTACATAGGCCACGTGGTCCAATGGAGAAAGCTGTGCCTTTTTGCACAGCCCATAAACCACCACAAAGATAAGATATAAGAGTGATAGGTAACTTGAACTATTCAGATGTGCAGAAGTCTTGTTCAACTGGTAATACAACAATTGAAAAGCTCTTGACTTACTTGCTGACAATTTTATATCATAGGGAAAACGTGTTAAGAGTAATTCTCCAAGTTCCAGGACTGGCTGGCTCACTGCAGAGCAATTAACCTCCCTGGTGGACAATGACACACCCCTACATATTTCCAAAGATTTCCAAACGTGGAAAGACCAATCCCACTTGAGAACCATGACTAGAGGAACTAAGGGACTGCTCTGAATTTAATCTAACCAACAGGAGAATGGATTGGTAAAGAAGACACATGGAGAACTTTGGGAGAAAATTACCTTATCTTGAAGATTCTGGTATCTCGGAAAAGGAAAGCAAGACATATAAGACATACTAGACAAAACCTCTCCAAACTGGGTCCCTAGGAATTTCTGTACAAAACAAACAGCCTGTGGCCAAAAAGGTTTAGGAAACACTACACAGTTAATCAGTCATCTTTAGAGTTACAATGCCTACTATTACCATGATAAGGTCAGAGAAGTCTTAGAACAAGAAACCAAGTATCATATATTTCAAAAGGGAAGACTCTTCTCCATAGACCTGTGCTTTCTTCTTCTGGCTCATCTCCCATTTCTACTGTAACATTTTTCTCTTAACAGCAATTTAAAAAGATAAAAAGTTAAAATTAAAATTAATTAATTAAAAGAGCTTCTCTGGACAGGCTTTAAAATACAGACATACCTCAGAGATATTGTGGGTTCTGTTCCAGACCACCACAACAATAAAGTGAATATCACAATAAGGTGAGTCACACAAATTTTTTGGTTTCCTAGTGCATTTAAAATTTTACTTACACTATAATATAATCTATTAAGTGTGCAATAGCATTATATCTAAAAACCAATGTACGTACTTTAATTTAAAAATACCTTATTGCTAAAAAATGCTGATCATCATCTGAAACTTCAGTTGGATATAATCTTTCTGGAGGAAGAGGAGCTTGACTCAATGTTGATGGCTTCCAGCTAGTCATGGTGGTGATTGCTGAAGTTAGGATGGTTGTGGCAATTTCTTAAAATAAGAGAACAATGAAGTTTGCTGCATCAATTGACCCTTCCTTTCATGAATGGTTTCTCTGGAGCATGCAATGCTATTTGATAGCATCTTACCTACAGTAGAACTTCCTTCACAATTGGAGCCAATCCTCTCAAACTCTGAACAAACTCAAAGTCAACCATGAGGGATGGAATCAACTTCTTTCAAACTCCTGTTACTGTTGGTATTTTGACCACTTCCCATGAATCATCAGTGTTCGTAATGACATCCATTCTATATACAATAGTTTGCATCTGCTAATCCCAAACTCCCAGTCCATCCCTCCCCCACCCACCATCCCCCTTGGCAACCACAAGTCTGTTCTCTATGTCTTTGAGTCTGTTTCTGTTTCTTAAATAATAAGACTTGAAAGTCAAAATTACTCCTTGATCCATGGGCTGCAGAACGGATGTTGTGTTAGCAGGCACAAAACAACACTAATCTCACTGTACATCTCCATCAGGGTTCTTGGATTACCAGGTGCATTGTCTATGAACAGTAATATTTTGAAAGGAATCTTTTTTTCCTAATCAATAGGTCTCAAAAGTGGCCTTAAAATATCCAGTAAACTATGTCGTAAACAGATGTGCTATCAATCCAGGCTTTGTTGTTCTATTTATAGAGCACTGGCAGAGCAGATTTAGCATAATTCTTATGGGCCTAGGATTTTTGGTAAACAAGCATTGGCTTCAACTTACTGTCACAGGCTGCATTAGTCCCTAACAGGAAAGTCAGTCTGTCCTATGAAGCTTTGAAGCCAGGCACTGACTTCTCCTCTCTAGCTATGAAAAGGTCCAGATGGCAACTTCTTTCAATATAGGCTGTTTCAATCTACAGTGAAATATAAGACTATTTCATTTACATTGAAAATATGTTGTTTAGTGTAACCACCTTTATTAATTATTTTAGCTAGGTCTTCCAGATAACTTGCTGCAGCTTCTACATCAGCACTTGCTGCTTCCCTTTGCACTTCAAAAAATTTTTTTTAATTTATTTTAAATTTTATTTATTTATTTATTTGGTTGCACTGGGTCTTAGTTACAAGAAGCAGGCTCCTGAGTTCTGGCAGGTAAACTCTTAGTTGCAACATGAATGTGGGATCAAACCCGGGCCCCCTGCATTGGGAGCACAGAGTCTTATCCACTGCACCACCAGGGAAGTCTCCCCCTTTTATGCTATGGAAGTGGCTTCTTTCCTTAAACCTAATGAACCAACCTTTGCAAGCTCAAACTTTTCCTCTGCAGCTTCCTCACCTCTCTCAGCATTCATAGAATTGAAGAGAGTTAGGACCTTTCTCTGGATTAGGCTTTGGTTTAAGGGAATGTTTTAGCTGGTTTGATCTTCTATCCAGACCACTAAAACTTTCTGTATATCAGCAATAAGGCTGTTTCACTTTCTTATTATTCATTTGTTCACTGGAAAGTAGCACATTTAGTTTCCTACTTTTCCTTTGCATTCACAGCTTGACCAACTCCTGCAAGAAGCCCAGCTATCTGCCTGTCTCGGCTTTCAACTTGCCTTCCTAACTAAGCTTAATTTCTAGCTTTTGATTTAAAGTGACTCTTCCTTTCACTTGAACCATTAGGGGCCATTTTGTAGAGTTATTAATCAGCCTAATTTCAATATTGTTGCATCTGAGGGAATAGGGAGGCTGAAGGAGAGGGAGAGAGAAGGGGAACAGCTTGTTGGTGGAGCAGTCAGACCACACACAAAATTTATCAGTTAAGTTCACTGTCCTATATGGGTGTGGTTTGTGGCACCCCAAAACAATGACAATAGTAACATCAAATATCACTGATGACAGATCACCATAATACATATAATAATAAAGAAAAGTTTGAAATATTGTGAGAATTACCAAAATGTGACACAGAAAAATGAAGTGAGCAAATGCTGTTGGAAAATTTGCACCAGTAGACTTGCTCGACACAGGATGGCTACTAACCTTTAATTTGTCAAAAACCCAGTATTTGCAAAGTGCAATTAAAGTGAACCACAATAAAATGAGGTAGGCCTGTATTTAAGAAAAAAATATAAAATAATTCTGGCATTGGAGATGTCATTAAATAGTAAAGAGTAATTCCAACGCTTCCACTAATTTTTTTATATGTGAAAGAAATGGGCAGTACTTTAAGGTTCTCTCCTCTGATCCTTCAACCAATCAGAAATTCCTCTGAATGTCCACAACTGGTTAATTTCTTCTCTGAATGGCCACTATAGCTACTGTAAGCTTTCATCACTCTCCTTCATCACCCTCCTTCTCTTTTAACACTTTCACAGAAAAATAGGTGTGAATTCACTCAATTTTCCCTTCTGCTCCCCCCTAACTTTACTCCACCTCTTTATTGTCTTTTCTCTGAAAGTCACACCCTTACAGTAATAATAATAGCTATAACAACTACCTTTTGTTGAGTGCCTACTTATTCTAAGGGCTCTACATAATTATTTTCTAATTCTTAGAACAATTCCAAAAGATAGAAATTATTTGAATTTTATAAATGAGTAAACTGAGATTCAAAGAGTTTATGTTACTTGTTCCAGTCACAGGGCCAGTGAATAGAGACTCTAAATTCCAGATCCCATCCTGTGCCTTTCCTATATTTTTATTATGTTCTCCCACACAACTCCCTCCTCTCAGGCTACAACCATGCTCAAGCCCCTCCCGTAAAAAAACAAATGGGACTTCCCTGGTGGTGTAGTCGTTAAGAATCTGCCTGCCAACACTGGGGACGTGGGTTCGAGCCCTGGTCCGGGAAGATCCCACATGCTGTGGAGCAACTAAGCCTGTGCGCCACAATTACTCAGCCTGCTTTCTAGAGCCCACGAGCCACAACTACTGAGCCTGCATGCTGTAACTACTACAGCCCGAGTGCCTAGAGCCCGTGCTCTGCAACAAGAGAAGCCACCACAATGAGAAGCCCGCGCACCGCAATGAAGAGTAGTCCCCTCTCACCACAACGAGAGAGAGCCCTCATGCAGCAATGAAGACCCAATGCAGCCAAAAATAAATAAATAAATAAATTTATAAAACAAACAAAAAAATTCCCTCAACACTTCATCATTCTCTAGCAATGACTTTAATTATCTTCTTCTTTTTTAAAATTCTTATTTTATTGAAGTATAGTTGATTTACAATGTTGTGTTAATTTCTGCTGTACAGCAAAGTGATTCAGTTATACATACATACATATACATTCTTTCTCACATTCTTTTCCATTATGGTTTACCAGAGGATATTGAATATAGTTTCATGTGCTATACAGTAATATATTCTTCTTTCTATAATCAATGTATCTTTTAAATATATCCTCTCTTCTTCATGCCCATTGCAGCATCCTTGATCAGGTGCTACCGTGTGCTCCTGCCTGTTCCCGTTGCAGTTCACCTTGTACTTTACAGGCAGAATAATTCTTCTGAAGTGCAGGTTTTTTGTTCGTTTGTTTGTTTGTTTTGGCTGTGCCGGGTCTTAGTTGCGGCATGAGGGATCTTTAGTTGCTGCATATGGACTTCTTAGTTGCGGCAAGTGGACTCTTAGTTGAGGCATGCATGCGGGATCTAGCTCCCCCACCAGGGAGCGAACCCAGGCCCCCTGCACTGGGAGCACAGAGTCTTACCCACTGGACCACCAGGGAAGTCTTAAAGTGCAGTTTTGATCACGTTGACCCCCTCAAGTCCCTCTTCTCAAGAAAGGACTCCTATTTGTACTTTGTTCCTAGAGCTGTACATACGTGTGTGACAATGACCAACAATGAGCTATATTTATTATTAATTTATTCATTCAACAAACAACCACTCAATGTCAATTATGTATAAGCATAATGGTTTGTCTTGGCTCAAGTCTCCTATTATATGTTACCTGGACTATCTATTCTATCCATTCTAGCTGGAAGAACTTTGAAAATGAAGGTGCAAAACTGATTATGGTATGCCCTGCCCAGAAAATGTTTAAATTCCTTCACCTGGCATCCAAAACCCTTGATTCTCTTTCCGGTCCCTACCCCTCTCCAGCCATACCAAGCTACATCCAGTTCCTTGGATGTGCCAATATCCTTTCATGATTATGGGTCTTTGTACATATTCTTACGCTGGAATTCTCTTCTCCCTTTTTCACCAGATGAGCTAACTGCTATAGGTTCTGTATATCTCAGATCAAGCTTTTCCTCTTCTGGCAAGATTTATCTGAAGTTACTCTCCCCAGAGTTGCTTTCCCTCCCACAGATGTGAGTTCCATACAATTCTTATTGTTTTTATTTGAAATTGCTTGTTTAAACATCTTTTGCTAGGTTACATGTTCCTGGAAGGAAGGCAGCAGTATCTTCATGTCACCAGCACCTAGCTTTGTAGCTGGCATACAGAAAACACTCAATAAATATTTGTTAAATGACTGAATAAATGTTAGGCAATTGAGGGAATAGCAAGACCTCATTCTTCTCCTCAAGAAGTCTAAAAAGTAAGTAGTGGAAATACATCAGTATTGTCATACTACTTACTGTGCTGTGTATTTGTTTTAGATGAAGCTAACTTCTTTATAGTAGAAATTTGTTCCCAGATGAATTATTAACCAGAGTATTATAAGAAATCTATAGATATATACATAAACCTCTTGATACCTATTGGAGTGGTTTTTCTGAAGTACAAATTGCACCATAGAAATAAAGAAATATGAAAATGGAGGGGTAGTTGTTAAGAAGTAAGGAAAAATGGCAGAGTAGGAAAAGTAAATTAGCAGGTTAAATTCTTCTTCCTATGGTTGCAGTTCAAGAAAAGGAGGAGAAAAGCATAGTAGTTGCTGCTGCTCCTAAGTCTTCTATATTCAGATTTTTACTCATAAACAAGAAATACTTTGTCTTCTACGTGACTACCCTATCTAATCATCAAAAAAACAAAGTATTCAAGCTTCAAGATGATTGGATAAATATATCCAATTATACTTAGGCACTGTTGAGCTCCTAGTATAATAGTTTTTATTAGAAACAGGCCTGAAAGCCATGTTCTCTCCTTTATAATGTCATGGTTATTTATTTAAAATTCCTTCAATCTTTACAAAAAGTGTTCAACACTAGATACATCCTTTGAGATATTTCTTCCATAAGCAGAAATTCCAAGTCCATTTATTTGTCTCTTGCTAAATTTTCATTATTAACAGAGCCTCAAGCAAAAGTTTTGAGTCACAACCATTAGGATGAATAATATCACCATCTAGTCATTCATTGAATATTATTTATTGAATGCCAGCTATGTCAAGCACTGTGCTAGATGCTGGTTACATTAATAAATACAGTAAGAGACAAGACACACACATTTTCAAATAAGAGAATTGGTCTCAACTTCTAGCAAAGACAGAGTAACTGCTACCTGACTTCCTCTCTCGACACAGACAACTAAAAAACTGAACAAAATATGATTTTTTAAAAACTATTATCAGACAACAGGCAATGCAGAACTATTATATCTTAGAGAAGGAAACAAACAAGATGAACTGTATTGTCATCCCAACAGGAAACCTGGAGTAACTTTCTGGACCAGAGAGAGAGGGATCTCAAGCAGAACATGTTGGCCCAATGCAGGGGGCTCAGGTTCGATTCCTGGTCAAGGAACTAGATCCCACTTGCCGCAACCAAGGATTCGCCTGCTGCAACTAAGAGTTATCATGCTGCAACTAAAGATCCCACATGCTGCAACTAAAGAACCCACATGCCGCTACGAAGATCCCACATGCCACAACTAAGACCTGGGACGGCCAAATAAATAAATAATTTTTTTTTTTTAAAAAAGGACATGATGGCCTCATTTAGCTGAGAAGACAGAGATCAGAGTTCAGAAGATTGAGGTAAAATGTCAGAGAGGGAAATTATCTAGGGAAAAGCTCTAGGAATCTGTATAAGGCATTTCCTTGTGTCTTTGGATGAAAACTAAGCTACAAGTGCATAAGTGAAATTCCACAAGCCTGGGAAAAGAAAAACTATGGGATAGCTGAAAGCTGAACAATTCCCAGAGCTCACACAAGGCTGGGAGACATATGAGTTAGAACCACAGGGTAAGACCTCAGACTTCTGGGACATTCAATAGTGACTCTGTAAGTGCAGCATCTCAGTAGTAGGCTAAACCAGCCACAAAGTAAAGGATACTTTATGACCAACCTAACAAAGCTTAAAAACAAGCCTTTAAAGGGGCAAGCTGATAGAGGTAATTTCACCAGTTCCACAATAAACTTCAACATTCTTTAAAGGAAACAAAATCCAGACACTCAGCCACATCAAAATCCACAATACTCAGAATCCAAGCCAACACCTCTAGACAGGCAGAGAAGATAATTGTACAAGGAATTGGAAGGACAATAGTTACTACAATAACTGTTTAAAATAACTGTTTTACTATAGATTTCCTGGAAGCCAGAGAAAATAAAAATCAATATAAAAGTGCCCTGTAACTCTTCATATCAGTTGAAATGAAACGTGTATTTCTTTCAATAGAAAAGCTTTATTCTAGGCACTGAATTCTGGGAGGTATTTATCCTACAGATTGTTTCATGTGAGCTACTAAGTATCACTTTAAAAGTATACAGCATCAGAACATAAGATTTTGAGAATTTAAAACTTTCATTCTAAGTTTAAAATAGTTATTATTAGTTTCATAGTCGACTCCTAATTTCTCCACAGCTCCTTAGGGAGATGTCCTAGAAATCTGTGGCAAGATATGGTAAGAATCGATGTGCTAGAACAGCAGTTGTAATAATAACAAAACAAAAACTACAGTAACATGTACATCCATGTATTTAAAAAATCAACTCTTCAGGGGCTTCCCTGGTGGTGCAGTGGTTAGGAATCTGCCTGTCAATGCAGGGGACACAGGTTCGAGCCCTGGTCTGGGAAGATCCCACATGCCTGAGAGCAGCTAAGCCTCAGAGCAGCTAAGCCCGTGCATCACAACTACTGAGCCTGTGTTCTACAGCCTGTGAGCCACAATTGCTGAGCCCACATGCCGCAACTACTGAAGCCTGCGTGCCTAGAGCCTGTGCTCTGCAACAAGAGAAGTCACGACAATGAGGAGCCCCCGCACCACAACAAAGAGCAGCCCCTGCTCGCCGCAACTAGAGAAAGCCCGTGCACAGCAACAAAGACCCAACGCAGCCAAAAATGAAAACAAACAAGTTAATTAATTAATTAAAAAAAAATCAACTCTTCAATCTCCCCCTCTCCTCTTCCTGTGCATCATTTTCCCTTCTCTTCCAAATTTCAGAGAACTTCCATATGAACATTTTATAATAAACATTAAAGGACATAATTTAATTAAAATATCTGACATCTGAAAAGTTTTTGATTACTTGTGTTGAAAGCATTTAAAAAATTAAACTGAGTAGGATCTTGGAAATCTCTTGACCTGAATGAGATTTCTTGACCTCCACTTCTGAGTCCCATTCATATGCCTCTCCTGAGCCAAATGGTGACATGGGGCTTATGGGAAACTAGAAGTAAGACAGGAGTCAACATCAGACCCCAGTGGGAAGTCCTGGTCCTCCAGACCTCCCTGTCCTGTGATAGGGAATGTATGGAGAGACTGAGGACCATGGAGGAAGTAAGGTCTCACAGTTACCAAAAAAACTGGGTTTACCTCTTGGTGGGTGTTGAGCCAAAATGAGACAGGTCAGGGGGAGGGGCAGGGCACAACCTTTAAAAGAATGACAACAGCTATTGAGGAGACAACAAAAACTAGTTAGAACCAACTAGCCCCAAGATGGAAGACTTGACTTCCCATAGACCTTGAGCCTCATTATAATAATCAGGGTGGCAAATGACACACCCAAAGGCGCCATGACTGTTCCAAGGCTGACCATAAAAAGCCAAAATTTTGGTGGTGGCCCAATTCCTGGAAATCTCCACCCTTTACCCAAAATAAGTAGAATAATCCTCCCACTTGTTAGCCTGTGAAATTACCCCACCCCATACCCTGGGGTAATTCACACCTTCTGAGATAGTCCCCATTCTGCCTATGGAATGTGTATCTTTCTAAATAAACTTGCTTTCACTTTACTATGGCGCACTCTTGAATTCTTTCCTGCGCGAAGCCAAGGACCCAAACTTGGCAGCCCACCCCAGGGACTAACCCGAGACCTGGGATGTGACCATGTTCTCACTTCCCCATTCTCCTGCAACAGAAAGATACAACCAAGGCAAAAAGCAAGAGAAGGAAGGATTTATTACTTGTAGCAAGTAAGGAGAACATGGGAATCTTTCCCAAAGCAGTGTCTCCCCAAACAGCAAAAGTGGGGAACTTTTTTTTTAAACCAGTTGCTTGCGTTTTTTGTGTTTTTTTTTTGTTTGTTTTTTAATTAAGGGTACTTTAATTTATTTATTTATTTATTTATTTGTGGCTGTGTTGGGTCTTCGTTTCTGTGCAAGGGCTTTCTCTAATTGTGGCAAGCGGGGGCCACTCTTCATCGCGGTGCTCGGGCCTCTCACTGCCATGGCCTCTCGTTGCGGAGCACAGGCTCCAGATGCGCAGGCTCAGCAGTTGTGGCTCACGGGCCCAGCTGATCCACGGCATGTTGGATCCTCCCAGACCAGGGCTCGAACGCGTGTCCCCTGCATTAGCAGGCAGATTCTCAACCACTGCGCCACAAGGGAAGCCCGATAAAGTTAATTTTACATAATGAAAATTAATTTAAATAGCCACATGTGGCTAGCAGCTATTGTATTGGAGAGCACAATTTTAGAATTGTCAGTGAAACCATGTTCCACAATTATTTAAAACTTCAAATTTGGAATCAATCCTGGTTACAAATTTGGTCTTTGCTTGATTATCTGAGTGAAATTAAGCAAGTTATTTTACTGAGCCAAGCCTCAGTTTTTGTTTTCAGCAGAAAAGTAGAAATAATAATCCATATTTTGTATAGGATAGTGCTACTACTCAAAGTGTGGTCTTCGTGTCAACGTCCAACAATAGTCTCTTTGCTGCAGGTTAGAAATGAAGAGTGAGGGACTTCCCTGGTGGTCCAGTGGGTAAGAATCCATGCTCCCAATGCAGGGGGCCCGGGTTCGATCCCTGGTCTGGGAACTAGATCCCACATGCATGCCGCAACTAAGAGTCTGCATGCAGGTTTCTAAGCGTCCGCAGGCTGAAACTAAGAAGCCCACATGCCGCAACAAAGATTCCTTATGCTGTAACTAAGACCTGGCACAGCCAAAATATAAATAAATAAATAAATAAATATTTTTTAAATGAAGAATGAGCAATAGAGACTTTTATAAAAATTTGACACAGTAATTTTATATCTTTTGACTATAATAAAATTTTTATGACATTTAAATTTTTCTAGTTATTTGTTTTTGTTCTATTTTACAAAATATTAGTCTGCAACAGACTGTGAATAAAACAAAGCTAGTACTTTATCACAGGTGGCTTGAGAGAAACTGTCAGAGATTCACTGCAAAGATGGGAGTAAATGTTGTAGAATGGTACCTGTTATGTAGCAAGTAACTGATGAATGGCTATTATTATGAATGTCAGTCTTGTAATTTCTCAGTCTCTAAGTAAGAGAAACAATTTCTCCTTTGGACTGCTCAGAATAGAATCCCATTGGTTTATTCTGTGTCTGGCTAACTATGTCCAGGCCTATAAGTCTTTATTTCTTTGAACAACCATAAGGTACAATAAATTAGAGTCACTATGAGTTAATAGCAATATATTCATTCTAATGATTGATTGTGCTTTTGATTGAAAAATGTGTAAAAAATGTATGTAAGGAATAAAGTTTGTTATTCCAAGTGTTTAATGAAAATTTGTATTTAGGTGAGTAAAAAGAGTATTGCAATTGAAGTGAAGCACAGAGGAGTTTTAGAGCAGTGGAAATAGTCTCTATGGTACTATAGTGATGCTATGCTTTTGTCCAAACCCGTAGAATGTACAACACCAAGAGTGAACCCTGGGGAAAGCGGGGGTGGGGAGGGTGGGGGAGGTGTGGTGTGGTGGTGGGATGAACTGGGAGACTGGGGCTGACATATATACACTAATATGTATAAAATAGATAACTAATATGAACCTGCTGTTTAAAAAATAAATTAAGTAAAATAAACTTCAAAATAAAATAAAATGGTAAAAGCAGCTGTACTTACTCAAATCTTATTTGACTGGTAATCATCTTGAGGGTTTAAAAAAAAAACTTAAAAAAATAGAAGAGTGAATCATAATGTAAAACATGGGCTTCGAGTGAGTATGATGTGTCAATGCAAGTTCACTAATCATAACAAATGCACACCCCTGGTGAGGGATTTTGATAATGCTGTGCATGTATAGGGCAGGAGGTAAATGGGATATCTCTGCATGTTCCTCTTAATTTTGTGGTGGCTTTGCTGCATTTGAAATTTATATGGTTATTTGATAATATTGTTTAAGAACTACTAGGTCTTCATGCAGTCCTGTGTATTGCATAAGAATATAATTTATGCTATGATTTTTTAAGAAGACAGATTTATTACTAGGAACCACAAAGACCAATCATCATTAATTTTTTATTGTGTTTTATTTGATAAATATGTGCAGCTGTTATATTGAAAAGACTGTGACAGTTTAAAACATCACAGCAAATAAACAATATTAAAATTATTTTGTCCACACTTGTATACTGTGTATGCAAAATGCCTTAATTACTAATAAGCCAATGTGTTATGATACCAATAAAAATATTATTGTAATTGTATACATGAAACATACCCAATCAAAAGGTTTTAATTACAAAATGGTCACTCAGAGAACATATGTGCTGGATAAAAGGCTTGAAGAAAGAAACTTGGAAAATAAGGAGTTGCTGAAGTAACATAAATTAAACAATTAAAAAAATAGGTGTAGGGCTTCCCTGGTGGCACAGTGGTTAAGAATCCACCTGCCAATGCAGGGGACACAGGTTCAAGCCCTGGTCCAGGAAGATCCCACATGCCGTGGAGGAACTAAGCCCGTGCACCACAACTATTGAGCCTGTGCTCTAGAGCCCGTGAGCCACAACTACTGAAGCCCATGCGCCTAGAGCCTATGCTCTGCAGCAAGAGAAGCCACTGCAATGAGAAGCCTGCGCACCTCAACAAAGAGTAGCCCCGGCTCGCCACAACTAAAGAAAGCTCACGCACAGCAACGAAGACACAACACAGCCAAAAATAAATAAATAAATAAATAAAATTTTAAAAAAATAGGTGTAGCAAAAGAACACAAATGTTGAATAGCCATAGAATTGAGCAAATTGAAATTGCATTCAAAAGGAAATAATATTTATACAGTGAAAAATAGAGCATTGAAGGAAACAAGAGCATATATCTAGGACTCGTTGAAAATTCAGGAACACAGAGTAATAATAAATGCCTGGAATATGAAAGAGAATTTGGAAAAGTTGGTGTTTTAAAAATTAGATGGTGTTTAAAAATTAGAGACTGACTGATCAAAATGAAGCTGTATGTATGTTATAATGTCTTGTTTAAAATTAATCTGAATGAGTTTCTTTTTCTCCTTCCACTTCCCTTCCTCTTCTTCTTCTTCCCTGTCTTCCTCTTCCACCTCCAGTTCCTCCTCCTTTTAAAATTTATCTATGATTATTTAAAAACAAATTAGAAAAGCTTTAAGAACTAAGAATAATTGTCCTATATTGTGTGGGTATGCATACACATGCAGAAGGGTAGTTTAAAAAGTCTAACAAATATTTCGGTTGGTAGATCACATCCATTAGTAATATTCCTAATCCTTACTTCCTGAGATGAAACATTAAAAACATTTTGCTTTTATTTTATGTGTTAACTGTATATAGACACCACAGTGAGGAGCCTCCCCCCAGAAGAAAAATAACGGTTACAAGTAAGCAGAGTTATTTGAAAGTAAAAATTTGAAATTTGAAATTTGGAATTCACATAGTGAATTTGAGTAGAGATGCACAAAGTCATCTAAAAAATCATAATGGCTTCCTGGGTCATACTTGACAATGACCACACAGAATGTTTTAATATATCTAAAGAAAAAAGTGACAAGTAGATGTATATGAGATAAGGGGATAGGGGTGTTAGTCATCCAGGAATTCAAAGAAAAAGGAATCACAGAGGCACAAGTTGGCACTGGCCATCCGAACACGGTGTGCTGGTGAGGTGTGGGCTGGTGCTCCTCACGTCTTGTAAATCTCCATCTGCCTCACAGACAGAAATTTCACTCCTGTGGAACAAGGCACATCAGGCTCACAAAACACAATGCCATTAAACATTAGAATCAAATAACTGGCTCCTCTTATTCTGATTCCATGCTCACCAAGCAGCATTCTGCTTATTTGGCTTTGTATGCAGTTTGTCTACAGGGGGATGTGCTGATGAGTAATTCTATTCCACTTGATCATTAATTTTAGATTGGAATTCACATATATCAGTCTTTTATCCTTGGCTATGTTAAGTTCATCCCTGGAAAATAGACTCACTCTCAAGAAGCTGACAAAGTTACATTTCTTCACTTGTCATACTGCGGACCAGCTCATGGACTATGGTGAATCCATCGCAGCAAGTTCCACTATAGAAGGCTCTTGACTGTCAGCCAACATTCTCCAAATGGTAGCTCTTTGCATTCCCTGGACCAAATGTTCATAACAGTCAGGGAACCATGGTAGGTTAGATTTTAGCAATAGGGGGTCCTCAATAATTATATGATTGCTTGACTTATTTTTCTTCTCTTGATATTGCCTCAAAATGATCCAGATGATATTATTTTAGAAATTGCAGAAGTAGAATGTGAGGACAAGACTTAACTGAGAGCTGAAATTATAAAGTTTGAGAAGTGGAAATAAAGAGAGTGCATTTGGAGTAAAGATGGCATCCTCTTGATACCTGTCTCACATACTGTTTTTCCCTGTGCCAACTGCTCCAGCCTCAATGCTTTCCCAATATCCGCCTTTATTTTTCTATTAATGAGAATGGGGAAATCCTGAGGAGCAAAGACTCTATGAAGGATCCTAAAATCAGGATTGAAGGAAGAGTGCTGGTAAAATTTATAGTGGTATCAAGAAAACAGATAACAGGAGAGAGAAAACTCAAGAAGGCAAATCTGCATAGTAAAGGAAAGTTGTATTATTTCATTAAGGTAATAATGTATGGATTTTTTACATATGGGGTTAGGAGCTGTTAGTAAATCACAATTTTAGTTAGCACATGGACTTTAAAGGAAATGAAAGAAAAAGGCAGACTGAGCAGAAAACATAGGTAACGACAAAATTTGTATTAGATTCAATAAATTCAAGTGGTGAGTATCAATACCTAATACCTGCTGTATAATAGAATAATACCTACTATATTCATCAAATTTGAATGCAGAAATATAAAAAGCAATTTTCAGAAATATCACCTATGCCTAAGTGTCATTTGTAGAAGTTGATGAGTGCTTAGGATGTGCTAATCCTAAACAGCAAAAGAAGACCTAGTTTAAGTGACAGATGATATTGAAACCAAACTTTGCAATATGAATGACAGAAGAGAACTTTATTCCAGGTAATGATTTCAGTCTTCACACTACGAAGTGGTAAAATTTTATGATTCCGTCTAAATACTGATTATAAATCAGGATTCATATTAAAAGTAAAATTATAGCCTGCCTTAAGAATGTTAAATAAACCAGCTCATCATTAATTAATTAATTCCTACCACAAATATTTATTGAGGGCTCATTAATGGGGCAGGGGCTATGGATATTAGGGTAAATACAACATAGTCTATACTTTTAGAGTTTATGTTCTAATGGTATACCGATACAGAGAAGTAAGTCAGCAGTTACACTATAGTGCAAATAGATGGTAAGTAATGGGGAAAGTACTCAGTGCTCTGGAAGTCCATAGAATGACCTAACCCAGACATGGATAAGGTGCCAGAGAAGTTTTCCTGAATATACTGACAATTAATTTGAGACTTAATAGCAAGAGGAGGAGGGTGGGGCTGAGTTCTTGAGAGGGGAAATACTGTGTACAAAGGCTTGGACATCTTCTGAGGAAAATTGTTCAGCATGACCAGACTGTTGTGTACAAGCTGGACATGGTAAAATTAGAGAGGTAAACAGGATCAGTGAACCCATGAAGGTGTTTGTAATCCATGTTCTGTTCTTTGGATTTCATCTTGAGGGCTGTTAAGCTTTTAAAAATAGTTATTATAAATATTTGAGACACAAAAAAAGCATAGGAATATAAAAAAATCTATTTGCGCCACTAAGCTTAAGAAATGAAACATAAATCCCCTTAGAAAGAGAAAACTCCAAAAAGCAAAAATTAAAAACAACATACTTAATAGGGCTTCCCTCGTGGCTCAGTGGTTAAGAATCCGCCTGCCAATGCAGAGGACTTGGGCTCGATCCCTGGTCCGGGAAGATCCCACATACCGCTGAGCAACCAAGCCCGTGCGCCACAACTACTGAGCCTGCGCTCTAGAGCCCACAAGCTGCAACTACTGAGACCACACGCCTAGAGAAGCCACCGCAATGAGAAGCCCGCGCACCACAACGAAGAGTAGCCCCCACTCACCGCAAGCACAGAAAGCCCTCACACAGCAACGAAGACCCAACACAGCCAAAAATAAATAAATAAAATAAATACATTTTAAAAATAAATAAATTTAATTTAATTTAAAAAACATACTTAATACAAGCACATATATGTTGGAATTTGTTTCTCTATCCCTAACTGATGACATTTCCCTGTTCGTGTTCCATAGAAATCACTCTCTTGAATTTGGTGTTACTATTCCTGCATATTTGGTTTTGTACTTTAACTACATATGTAACTCTAAATAATACAAACAAATGGTTGAGAGGTTAGTAAGGTTGCCAGATAAAATACAAGTTGACCAGTTAAGTTTGAATTTCAGATTAAAAAAATAAAGTTTTAGTATAATTATGTCCCACATATTGAATGAATATTTGTAATACTTGCAATATTGTCCCATGCAATATTTGGGACATACTTATACTAAAAAATTATTTGTTTTTTTATCTGAAGTCCAAATTTAACTGGGTGTCTTGTAATTTTTTTCGATAAATCTGGCAATCCAAGTGGTGAGAGGTTGTGGGGTTCTGTGTATGTGTTCATGCAGGAGTGGGAACTGGGAGCCAGAGACAAAGGAGTTTGTGGACAGTTTCAAGTGCTAGTGGCCTGAACCCAAGTTGGCCAGTGTAAAGTTGAGAGAAATAGTTCCATTTTAGAGCTATATGGGAGATAGAAAGGTCAAGATTTAGTGACTGGTTGACTGTGAGTAAAGGAGAGGGAGGAGTTGAGAATAATAAAAGTGATGTACAGGTCTGGCTAGTGAGATTGCTGACAGAGATAAGTTCTATATTGGACATGTTGAATTAGATGTTCTCTTGAGGAATATTTAGGCTAATCAATATAGCACATAATTGGATGTATCTTGGGGCAATTAAGTAATTTAAAATAAAGCAGAACTAGGAAGCCATGGACACTAGTACACTCACCCTGATCCATCTGCTCCATTTAATTTCTTACATATATACCTATCATGTCTTAACCTCTTCTTTTACTAAAATTCCTATTCATATCTTTGTATCTCTTGCTCCAAGCCTCTGTTGGTGATCTAAAAATAATCTCATTTACATATGTTACAATTTATCTTTTCCTTTTCATTTCATATTGACTTGCCCTCTCTTTAAGGTCCTGGCATATTTCCTCCCCCACCAAAAAAAAAAAAAGTCTGTGTGTTTTATCTTTCTCAGAGGAATTGCTTTCTTCAGGAACTTCCACAGCTATTAGCTCTGGTTTCCTTGGCAACCCCTGCCTCTCTTATTTTTTCTGATTACTTAAGAGAAATCTGACTAAATCACTAATAATCACTGATCATAAATAGTAGAAGGAATTAAAAGTGCTCAGCATACCTTCTGAGAAAAGGAGTAGGCAAATTTGGAGGAAATAAAAATACCGAGACCTAAGGAGATGGATGTAAAACGTGTGAAGGTATTGATTTACAAAATTTGTTATTTTCATTTGTCAGTGCACTGTTTGGAGTGTTGTCAGGGTTGATGAACATAATACCTCATTAGCTAGGCAGCTATATCATCTATCCAAGCAAAATTCTCCTAGGCCTATCTCAACAAATATGGAGTGTAGGAAATCATATTCTAGATTATTGTGAAAGTATGAAATACAAACCTTGAGAGAAGGAGAATAAAAGATGTAGACTAAACTTGCTCTAATGTTTACATTAGAAACATATTGGTATATACAACATAAAGAGGATTGCATAAGATTAGTAACTACCAATCTTCTATTAATTAATTAATTAGTTAATTAATTAATTAGGCTGCATTGGGTCTTTGTTGCTGCTCGCAGGCTTTCTCTAGTTGTGAGAGCGGGGGCTATTCTTGTTGCGGTGCACGGGCTTCTCATTGTGGTGGCTTCTCTTGTTGTGGAGCAAGGGCTCTAGGCCTGCTGGCTTTACTAGCTGCAGCACACAGGCTCAGTAGTTGTGGTGCATGAGCTCTAGGGTATGCGGGCTTCAGTAGTTGTGGCACATGGGCTTAGTTGTTCCCCGGCATGTGGGATCTTCCCAGACCAGGGATCGAACCTATGTCCCTTGCACTGGCAGGCAGATTCCTAACCTCTGAGTCACCAGGGAAGTCCATAACTACCAATCTTAACTGTAGGTCTGTTGAAGCATTTATAAATTATAACAGTGGGATTTTATTATTTTATACAGTACATTCCATATTTCATATTGTGATACTACTGCTTTTATTAAATAAAGACACCAGGATGGGGATTAGGTGTTTGTCTAAAGCTAATACAGGTACATACATTTCCCCTTAAATTCAGAAATATTCATTCTTAGAACCACGCTTAATCCTCCAGTTATTGTTGGGTGATAGTGAACAGTAAGGCATCTAACAAAATTTTCATTAGAAAAAGTTGGGACTCCACTTATCAGAAAGTATTTCTTCCTGCTATTGAAGACAAATTGATCATTATTTGGATTCTTAGCCATACTCAGAGGGAAATTAAGAAGTGCTAGTCTGTAAGACCAGAGTAAATATAGTATATTGAAAAGTTGAGTTATATAGTTGAGTTGTTGGATTGAATTCTATCTCTGTAACATTTGAATAAAACGTAAATATGTTGTTTGATGGTGAAGTTATTTACTCATTACTTATTGATATAATTGATAACCAACATATTTCATATTTAGTCTTGACACTGTGATAACAGGCCAGTTCTTCCCCCACCCCACCCCCACAAGGAAAATCCCACTTTAAGTCATTGGATGTAGTTCTTTTCATGGCTGTTCCTGGGTTTGTCTCCCCATCGTCTTTCCCACCTCATTCTCATTATGAAATAGTTTTGCAGTTTGGAATGCTTGGCCTCACCCCACCCTGCTCAGAGATGAGTTGTGATTGGGCAAACCTGATAAGGGTAATCTCTTCCGCCACAGGGATTGGTTCAGGTAGCCCAGGTCTGAGCTAATCAACACTCTCCCAGACGTGGAGATTGGACAGGATCATCTTATGAATGTCGAGCAGCAGACTTGTGGGGTCTTGGGCCCTCCTTCTGGACCTGAAGGAGGAAGCTCCAGGCCACTGTTACTGCTGGCAGCCATCTTGTGTCCTTGAGAGAAGCTGGCCTTCAGAGAATGCTCCGAACAGGGAGAAGATGCTCTGAGTCACAGAGAAACTGACATGCAGTTTGGAGGGGCCTGTCTTGAAGACGTATCTCTGTACCGTTCTGTATGTAAGTCAATAAATCCCTTTAATTTAAGACTGTTTCAGTTGAATTTACTGTTATTTGTTAAAAAAAATCCAAAGTGATATATATTTACTCTAGTAACTAGTAGTCAGCTAAAGTATAGTGAGATTGGGATTATTTAGTAAGTTTACTTAACGTCTCATCACTTAGTTTACAGTTCTCTTGGTACATTTTAGATACTTTGGGGTTTTATGTTATGGGTGATCGATTCAACAACTGTTTATTATTCATATTAAGCATTCACTATTTCACTCTGTAAGGCACTGTGCGTACAACAGGGATAAACATAGTTTCAGTACTGAGAAATCTCAAAGAACTAGTTGAAGAGGTGGACAAGAATATCAAAGAGGCAAGCAAAAGTTAAAATCAGAAAAGGCAAATCAGAAAGATTTAGGAAAGAAAGGGAAATCAGAAGAAGGCAAAGAACGGACACATATTCAGAATGGTGGGGTGTTGGAGAGGAGACAAGGAGAGGGAAGGGCAGGTGTCATTAGAGACTCCTAAGAAGGGGTTACTAACTTCTGTTTTTGTGCCATGGACCTCTTTGGCAGTATGGTGAAGTCTAGGAACCCATTTTCAGAACAATGTTTTTAAGTGTGTAAAATACTTTGGATTATGAAGGAAATTTAGAGTATTGAAATAGCTATCAAAATATTTGAAAAAACAAATTTGTGATATAGCAGTATATGTGCTTCTTTATTAACTCATAGAAGAACAAGATTTATCAGTGAGCATAATTATTAACATAATTTTGAGGTAGTGATGAATTTAAATGATATTTTGAGTTATCTGCAGCAACTGTAATGTGATATGAAAATATCTGTGGTTTCTTTTGGTTGTAGAGGCACAGGTACCTCTAATATTATTGTGGTTTGTGGTCTACATTCATAATAGAAGGATGTGCTAAATTTTATTTAGTGGTTTCATTCAATGTAATTTCCTGGACTCCTGAATTCTATGCCAAGTTAAAAAAAACCCAAAAAACCCTGTGTGAAGAAGAGATAAAATTTGAACTAATTCTTGATAGATTGAATGAGGTATCTAGGTAAGTGAAATAGAAATGAATTTAGGATGTATGGAATTGCATGTACAAAGGCATGGTGGCATGAGAGCGGATAAGGGACTGTCAGCAGATTGCTTTGGTTAGAGTGAAGAATGAATCTGGCATTGTGCGAGGAGGTTAAGCTGGAAAGATTGGCAAAATCTCATATCCTTGGGGTATTGGTTGGTTGTACATTATAGTATTAAATGTGATTCTGTCTTTAATGTGTTTGGAATCCTTTGCAAACTCTCTACTGCCTAGCATATATAGTCTAAGTTTCATACAGTTGCTCCTGTAATCAAGTCCCACTTTTCCTTTCTAGTCTCATTTACGACCACTTTTCCTGCCACATACCATGCTCTGATAATTCTCAAATATCATGCTATATTTATACATACTATTCTTCTTATCTCTATTCATCATTTGGATGATCACTTCCTGTGCCTCAGTTGCCTCATCTGTAAAATAGGGACAGAAAGTACCTCATAGAATTGTTGTGGGGATTAAATCAAATAGTTATTGAAACTTGCTTGGAACAATGCCTAACACGTGGTAAGCTCTCAATAAATTATAGCTATTATTATTATTGTAATTTTTATTCTTACCTGTAATATCTTTTTCCCCTTGCCCAATTGGCCAACTCCTATACATTCTTTAAAACCCAGTCTGGACATTACCTCCTCCAGAAAGATTTTCTGATCACCCAACTTTTATTTCCTCCAGATAGAATTAATAACCTCCTCTTCTGTAGTGTATCAGGCTCTCATATAATTTCAATTCTTGTATTTTCCACAATGTACTATAAACTTATATTTCTATATCATTTTTCCCTATTATACTGTGGAGTTCCTAAAAGTAAGGGCTGAATATTATTTTTGATGTTTGTAGTGTTTAATTTTACTGAGGGGACCCTTAGGAGTTTCCACATCTGTCCATGGGTGGCAGCCACTAATAAGGTACTTTTAAATTCTAAATCCAGTGGTAACACAGATATAATGGTAGACAATTTGGTATAAGTTTTTTTTTTTTTTTTTTTTATTAATAGGATTCTGGCCACTCTTCCTGTACACATCTTTTATATATTGGTGTTTTCAAGGTTTTGTTCTAGACTGGACCTTAATTTCTCACTCTACACAATCTTCCTTGGGGAACTCAATGACTTCTGTGGCATCAATTACTGTGTAATGATAACTTCTGAATCTTAACCCAGATTTCTGTTTCCTAAGGTTCATTTCCAAATACCAAAATATTTGCCACCTAACTCCTTATGGGTGAGCTACACAAACATTCAATTTAATATGCCAAAACTGAACTCAGTTTTTTCTAAACTCTTAAACCTTCTCCAGCCTAACTCTTACTAACTTGGTTTATACTCTCATAATCTCTCACCTCCTGAATCGCATACTTCTTCTGAAAATTAATTTATTATTTTTTCTGATTAATAAAAAGGAATACTTTCTCTTTGTAAAAAGAAATTCAAACAATGCAGGAAATATGTGATTTAGCAATCTTATCTTCCAGAGTGAACTACTGTTCCCCCTGTGTGATGTATATTCTACCAGACTTTTACATGAATATTTTTACACACATTTTTATTTGATTTATGCAGGAGTCTCTCAGTTTCCTTGTCTCTATAGTAGCCCCCTTGTAATCTATTCTGGATACATACTTTTCTAAGGTATGGGTGACTGGTTGACTTTTCTAAAAGGCAAATCGCATCATGCTATTCCCCTGTTTGCGTGTGTGTGTGTGTTTACTATTCTCCTGTTTAACATCCCTAAAAGCCTATCCATTTCTTGTAGGATAATGTCTAAACTTTTGAGATAACATACAAAATCCTACACGATCTGGCCCCTTCCTATTTCTCTAGCCCTGAAGTTAGACTTGACTGTGCTACATTCCACCTTTGATGCGTTGGGAAGTTTTTCCAACTGTCAAATGAAGATTGAAAATAATACTTATCACAAGGAAATAGCATATAAAGTGCTGAGCCTACCACCTGTTTCAGAGGCTATTGTGGAAGAAGAAAATGTTTTTATACATAGGTGTCCAGTCCCTCTTGCTTTCTGAGTAGGAGGGTCCTTTGAGGTGCAGATTGCCCATGCAGTGCTTGAACAGAATTGGAACACCGCCCCACCCCGAGCCCCTGGCCTCCCCCCGCCCCCGCCCCGACACACACACACAAGAAAGAAAAGGAAGAAGGGACAATGACACTAATTTGAATAGATTTGAAAGACAATGGGAGGTGAAACCTGAGTAGCAGGGAAGGATGAAGAGAGGACAGTTCCCACAGGAGTTTTTATTTGCAGGGGTGGTGTTATGGAGGTAGTGATAAAGTTGGTTTAAGAAAGAAGAGTTTTGAGAGAAGCAGCTGTCAGAGTAAATGGGACTTAGGAGAGATAAACAGGTTAATATCTTTCGGACATTGCTAACTCCTCTGCCCTCCAGTTCCCAACAGCATTAGTTATTTTGTCAAGGTCAGATTTATGTTCTTCAGAATTTGACGCTAGGTCGAGGCTGGCCATGAACTAGTCCAGCGATATTCCGGTTACACAATTATTGTTTGCTATCCTTCAGGGTCCACTCCCCATGCTTTAACTCTGACGCCTGCCCGAAATTCATTCATCCGACAAATTTGAGTGACCTCCCCTCTCCCAGTCTGCTGAATAGCCTGTTATCCAGGGTCAGTCCCTAAACTTCTGTGGTGGCTTTTCTGACACTCCAACACTAAAATTTCCCTCTCCCCCCGCCACCCCACTGCTTTGTTTTTTCGTGCAACCCAGCACTCCGCATCCACTTCATTCGCAGTTACATTTTATAGTCAATTGCTTGACTATCTTTCCTTCTCTAACGAGCACCTTGGAGCCAGGAGTGGTGTTTTATAAATCTACTAGCAGAGTGTACGGCACGAAATAGGTGCTTAGCGAAAGTTTATTGAATGAGTGTCCTGTGCATTTCAGTGACATCACATCCTGTGTGCCTTGGCGTCAGTCAACACTCCTGAGGGAGGCCCAGAGGTCGCAGGGTTTGTCATTGTTTATAACGTGCATCGAATATCTCAAACGCAGGCTAAGGTTTCAGACGGCCCACAAGAAGCGCGGCCATCAGGACGCTGGATCCCGGTCTTTTAGTTCAGAGACTCCAGCTTGGGGCGAGAACCCATTGCCTCGGAAGCGCCGGCATTCTACAACCCTGGGAACAGAACCTGCAAGGGAGGAAGCAGGCAGCTCACTTATCGCGGTGTTTCCTCCCTCCTCCCTCCCAGGGAAGTTCTCGCGAGAGAAGCCAGGGGAAGATGGCCGTCGCCTGTTTTTCGGTGTGAGGCAGTGGCGGCGGCTGCGGCGGTGGGGACTGGGATTCTGGTGTCTTGGGCACCTGAACTCTAGCTCCCCCCAGCGAGCGCGCGTCCCTTCGTGCCTAGGCGAGAGCCGGCTCTTCCTCCGGGAGATGCGTTTGTCCCGGGCTCGGGGGCGCTCTGGGAGTTCATGCTGCGCTGGAGTATCCTGGCCACCGCTCTAATCGCCTTGTGCGGCCGCAGCGCAAGCTTCGTCGCCAGGGGTGAACCTCCTGGATCCCCTCTCTGCCCCTGGCGGCGATGACCGGGGAGAAGATCCGCTCATTGCGGAGGGACCACAAGCCCAGCAAAGAAGAGGGGGACCTGCTGGAGCCCGGGGATGAGGAAGCGGCGGCTGCCCTCGGCGGCACCTTTACCGGAGGCAGGATTGGCACAGGCAGCAGCAGCAAGGGCGGTAGAGCCTGTCATAAGATCTTCAGTAACCATCACCACCGGCTACAGCTGAAGACAGCTCCGGCCTCCTCCAATCCCCCCGGCGCCCCGGCCCTGCCGCTGCACAATTCCTCCGTGACTACCACCTCCCAGTCCCCGGCTCTTTTAGCAGGCACCAACCCCGTTGCTGTCGTCGCAGGTGGAGGCAGTTTCCCCGCACACTACCCGGTGCACGAGTGCGTCTTCAAGGGGGATGTGAGGAGACTGTCCTCTCTCATCCGCACGCACAATATCGGGCAGAAAGATAATCACGGTGAGGAGTGCTCGCCCCTGTCCACCTCTCCTTCCCAGAGCCTAGGTTGTGCCTCCCCAGGCCTCTGAAATCCTAACAGACCCTTCTTTCCTCTCTTTTGCCCACCATTCTAAGTCAAATGCCCGTAAATCTTGTAATAGCATGCCAGTGGTTTCGGGATTGGTTCTTGTGGGTGCGAAGGAATGTTTCTTCCTTGGCTACTTCAAACTCTTAGAAGCTGTTTTGTTTATGTTTGAGACAGGGCTTCAGTGTGTTGGTTCTTGACCATAAGAAATTTTAGATTGCCTCTCATCCAACCTGGTCATCATCCATTGTTTATTAAACTGTATCTTTTCTTCTTCAACCCCCCTACCCCCTTGGGATCTTGAATTTTGAACATATAAATTGCCCACCTCCCTTCATTGCCCAGGTACAAATCCCAACCTGACTGCAACTGGTTGTGATTTCTATGTGCCATCAGGTTGTCTGTTTCTCTTCTTTCTTTTTTCTTCTACTTTTAGGAAGCTTAGTTTGGTACAAAGTGTTTACACTTTGCAAATGCTCTGATTTCTGAAAGCCACAGTACAAATTTGTTGGCATTTGATACCTAGAGCATGTAAAGTGACTTCTGAGTGGCTAAGATTTTGCTGAAGTAGAGCTTAGAGTTTTTTGCTTGTTTTAGATAGATAATTGCTAATAATGTTTTATCTTGATGATCTGTGACTAAAAATAGTACTATGATTTTTCATAGTAACCTCATCATATCCTCCATGACAACATATAGTGTCATTTGTTATTCAAGGACTGTATTTCTACTTTTTGCTTTAATAGCTGAATTTTTTTCTGTTTCTTCTAAAAACATAATGTGACTGAGTTGACATTTAAGCCACAGTAAATTATGAAAACTATTGTCAGCACTGATATTTTCAACATTTGATAGGCCATTTTAAACTGGGTAGTTGGCAAATATTTTTAATAGCTCGGCTTTTAACTGAACGTGAGTATTGTATACATTCAGTTAGAACACACTCAACTCTGCTCAAAATAGTGTAACACATTAATGAAATACTTGCCTGTGGAATAACCTCCCTTAATTCTGTTGGACTCTAGGCTTCTTATGTACAATTAGGGCAAAAATCGCCATTAAAAAAAAAAAGTAAGATTTCTGTTGGTTGTATAATTCTCTAACTACTGCATTTGTATTCTGAATTTCCAATATTGTAAGAATTACTACCTCTCATTTATCAAAAATCAAATCCCCCAGAGTGTTCCTAAAAGCTGCACCCAGTTTTTCATTCCTACATTTAATTTATTTAATTACTTTACTATTGTTGCAACGACATAATATTGTTCGTTGATGGTAATTATATTCTAACCCTTTGGGAAACAGTTTTTAGTGGGAGATCTGTTGTAGCTTCAGGTTGTTTAGTTATTAGGACATTTTTCAGATTTGGTCTTCATAGTAGCTATTTATATATAGTTTATCTTATGGCCATTGCCTTTAAAATATAGAGTTCCATTACATTGAAATGTACCTGAAAACAGATAAAACTTTGTTTTTGAGAGTTGATTCCCTTTGAAAGACGAAAGAGGTGACTATGACTGACAAAGTATGTTAGTATAGTATGTTAGAACTGATTTTCTTGACTGATCACAGAAGGTACTGAATTGCAGGATTATTGGGCTTGCATATCTGTCATCTAGCATTTACGAGTTGGTTTGTTAAAGTACAAATTGTGTTCAAAGTAATTCGAATCCCGAATACCCTTGAACTCTTCCTTAGCCCACTGAAATTCTCTTTATAAGTCGTCTTGATATACTAAATGCTTGCATTGTACTTACCTGCCCTTACATTGTTGATTTTATTTTTTTTATTGACGTATAGTTGACTTACAATGTTTCAGGTGTACAGCAAAGCGATTCAGTTTTTTATATATATGTATTTTAAATTTTTTCAGATTCTTTTCCATTATAGGTTATTACAAGATATTGAGTATAGTTCCCTGTGCTATACAGTAGGTCCTTGTTGTTTATCTATTTTATATATAGTAGTGTGTATCTGTTAATCCCTAATTCCCAATTTATTACTCCCCCTTGCCCCTTTGGTAATCATAAATTTGTTTTTTATGTCTGTGAGTCTATTTCTGTTTTGTAAATAAGTTCATTTGTATCATTTTTTTAGATTTCACATATAAGTAATATCATAAGATATTTGTCTTTCTCTGATTTACTTAGTCTGATAATCTAGGTCAATCCATATTGCTGCAAATGGCAATTATTTCATTCTTTTTTATGGCTGAGTAGTATTCCATTGCCTATATATACCACATCTTCTTTATCCATTCATCTATCCATGGACATTTAAATTACTTCCATGTCTTGCTTATTGTAAATTGTGCTGCTATGAACATTGGTGTGCATGTATCTTTTCGAAGTAGAGTTTTCATCTTTTCTAGATATATGCCCAGGAGTGGGATTGATGGATCATATGGTAACTCTATCTTTAGTTTTTTAAGGAACCTCCATACTGTTCTTAAAGGCTGCACCAGTTTACATTCTGTTACATTGTTGATATTTTTGATGAATGTAACCAATGGTTCACATACCTGTGGAAAGTGTAATTGTTTTGCCTGCAATTTACATTCTCATCTCCTGCAGTGAAGACTCCTAAGGAAGAGTAGCTTCTATTTAATGTGCTACTTCTTTAATCTCCTTTTCCCCTGTAGCTGCATAATTTCCCTGCTATATTACATTACTTACGAAATTTTACTAACCTGGATACTTTAATCTTTTTAGATTATTTTTCCTTTCAAATTACAAAAGATAAATGCATTTTGAGTCAACCAACAAAAACAAGCTCTTTGTTATATTTGGATTGTTATAGCATGATGAGTACATAGCAGAATCATACACTCATACAGGTGCATAGCAGAGCCATACAATTATATCACATCATATGACATAGTTAGTTTTATATTCACTAGATGTTCCTTCCATAATGTAATGATGATGATCATCATCATCACAGATACCGCTTATTAAATACATCAGCACTATGCTAAGTGTTTACATACATTATTACATTTAATTCTCACAATAACCCTGCTATAAAGGGTAACTTTATCCTTGTTTTAAAGGTGAGGAAAGTGAAGCCTGGAGAGGCAAGGAAACTTTGCCAAAGTTGCATACTTAGTAAATAAGCTCCAAAGCTGGGAACTGAACTAACAGCAGGAACTTCAAAGCACATGATCAGCCTGTTTGTAAATATTTCTGTTGATCAGGATGCACTATTTTGCAAAGAAGTCAATTTTAATAATGTGTATGTGGCAATTTATGGCAAAGTTCTTTAATATATATTTCTCATTTAGTACTTGTAGAGAGAGAATGCCACTGAACAGCTCACAGAGATTTTCTGTAGAGCCCAAATCTCTCACTGTTGTTATGTTTCTTTTTATGTAATGGCACGGATAAATAGGCTACTTTGTCCACATGATAGCCCTTTAGGTATTTGACAAGCAAGAGCTATCATGTTCTCCTTATCTTCAGGTTAAACATTCCTAACTTCCTTATCCATTCTTCATATGACATGGTTTATAAAGTGCTAAGAATGGTCCCTGAAACACAGTAAATGCTATAGAAGTGTATTAAAAAAGTAAATGAAAATCTTAGTCATCTTCTTTTAGTGAAACTCTGGTTGTTAGTTCTTTCCTTTGAGGATGGTGCCCAGAACTAGCCTTAGTGTTGAAGCTATAGTAGCCTCATCAGCAAAGACAAAGAGACTATATTTATTGCTCTAAGCAATACACATTTAGTAATGTATATTAGTAAAGAGCATACATTAAATAATATAGTACAAGAGTATTTGGATTTTTAAATACTGTTTATTCTCAAGTAAGTGGCTGTCTTTCCGTTCTGTCCTTTCTCGTCCTTATTTTTTTTTTTAACCTCAAAACAAGACTTTACATTTATTAATTTTTATCTTGTTAATCTTGATCCTTTATCCTACCTACCTGGAAAGCTTATTGAATCCGAATTTGGTCACTATTTAGCTCACTGTTCATTAGCTCTTTCAGTTTGCAGTGATCTCTGAATTGAAAAACTGTTTTTGGTGTGTGAGTATGTATGTGTATTTACAAATTATTGTCAAATTGAGTAGGAGCAAGGATAGAGCTTTTTCTTTTATGGAAAAATGTTGAGTTTGAATTGCTTTTTCTAAGCCATCAATTATATTAAGGAATATTATATTTGGATCCAAACATATCTCTTGAAATATAAGTTAAATACAGTAACAGCCATAATATCATATATATACTGTGTTCAAATATGCCAATGATTTTGTCACATGGTATATTTAACAACAGCTCTTCTTGGGTGGGGAAAAAGATACATTAAGTGTACAAAAATTACTTAAACTTTATATCATTAGTATATCTTTAGTCATATGCCCTTTTTTTTTTTTTTAGTATAGGATTAAAGTTTAAGTCTAGGCTTTTTTTCACATTGAGTGTGAAGATTTTTCTGAATCCTTTTTTGCCATTGGTAGTTAAACAAAGCATCATGGTAACATGCTATTTTTTATAGTTGATGCTAATGATATTTACTTCTTTCCCTTTAGAACTGAGAAAGCTTATGAAGTTTATAGAAGACTTTCTTGATTTTGACTGCATCCTATTTGTTAAACTTGTAATTTTGTTTTTTCCCTTAATTGAGTCAAATATCTTTGGAAGTTAAGCACCTTATCTTGGACATTAGTCAGAAGCTTTTAGGGGCCAGAGTGACAAAAGTCCTTGATGTATGAATTGTTCAAACCAGCCTTTCCTAGATGTGAAAAATTTCTGATCTATTCTGAGAGGTTTGGCAGTTTCTACTGCCTTTAATTACATCGTCTGGCATGTGACAAGCCATCTTCTCTATACACAGTTAATTTTCATTTTTACTGAATTGTAGTGTAATCTTCTTGAAGCTATTTTACATAGTGATTAGAGATTTCAAATTTAAAATAAAAGTCAGTTTGAGAATATTCCTGCCAATGCAGGTAACTCAATGAAGTGATAAAGAAACGGTTAACTTGTGTCTGGTGGCTGACAGATTTCTTCAGACAGAGATTTTAAAACATCTTACGTTCAGAAAATTTAAAAATGTACATTTGAGAATGGAGGTGATAGGAAATCTTTTTGGTGCCCATACAATATGTTTATTTTGGCTTATTCTATATGAATTGATCTTTCTTTTGATATCATTTTCTCTGCTTCGTTTTTGTCCCTAACATTCATGATGGGTGATACAAGAGAATAAAGCACAATATGTCTGAGAAAAGGTGACTATAAAGGTAAACTTTGCATGGAAAAAAAAAATCTTGAAGTCTCAGGTGAACAATTTTAGTCAAGGGGCACATCTTTAAAAGAACACTAGTAGTTTTGTATCTGTCCTCCTCGTGTTTTGTAGTCTTTTCTGAATTTTGTTTTTGGAAGGCATACCTCATTTTCCCTTAGGAAAAAAAGTGGTTTCTGGAGGCCCAAGATAATCCATTAAAGTTTTATGCACTGTCACTGGGTATGAGGGTGATTTGGCTGTGAAATATGTCACTCCACTGATCCTGTGGGGTTGATTCAGTTGATCTTCATGACTGTATGAATAGAACCTTCTTCCTTTCACCTTTTCCTGCATGTTCATCTCCAACAGAATAGGACTCTCCTGGTGTTAAATGACTGTTTCCTGATGCCATCATCATTAGCACTATAGAACATGAACTGCTACTTGAAATTGTGATATGAACACATCTGCAGAGCTACCTCTGGAGAGCTGCCTTCATTGAACCACAGTAGAAGTAGGAAGTCTGACCTTCAAACTTTGGCAAAAAAGGAAGCAGAAGTGAGCAATTACTGATGATATTGTGTCCTGGGCATCGGCAATGAGGCAGGAGGATTCTGGAGGACTTATTGGAGAACTGAATATGTCTGTCCCAAGTTAATGGCATTCATAAGTCATAGAAATTTAAATGAAGAGTACGAGGTCATTGTCAGGGTGCTTTGTGTTCTAGAAAATGAATGTAGATTCTCAAAAATTGGATAGGGGCTGGAAAGACAAACAGTATATTCCTGTTCGTATACCATTTATTTCACTGGGGAGTGGTAGAAGATCAGTTTTAGAGCAAGACAGAAGCATGTCAAATGAGGGTAGGAAAAAGGGAAAAGGTCTCTTTTCTAACTGTTTAAAGATTATGAATGGTGTTAGTTATCAGGATATGTGAGGTTTAACTGTGTGGTTGCTTTTCATCTGTTCTTAAGCCTGTTAGTCTTGTTGATATCCCAAAGATCATCTGTAAAACTAGAAGGCTTTTTCTATATATGGAGTCAGATCTGAGTTTGAGACCATGCTTCTCTACAAACTGGTTTTTATGTAATTATACTATTTATTTAACTGCTGAAATAAGATGATATAATAATATCTATCTCTTGGGGCATTATAGTATTAAATGGGAGACCACACTTGAAAATATTTTAATGATGAAGGCTCATATCATAGTAATATCCATTAATATCAATATCTTGCTCTACTTTTGCTGTGACGTACCTTTCAGCAGAGGACATTCTAGTTTTTGAGGTTTAGTTAGGACTTCATTCAATTGAGGTTTTATCTGATTCTTGAATTGATACTGCTTATCAGTTTGCTAAAAGGTTTATTTGACTCTCCTGTCAGTCATCTTTCATCTACTACTTGTGTAACTCGGTTCAGTGCATTTGGATTCTTGGCTGTAGATATATGTCAGGTGTGTTAATTTATCCTCTCTTAATCAGCACTACGCTGACTTCTATAAAGCCACCTGTGCTGTGTTGCATATCTTCTTGGATATTGGTTGGCTTTCATAGAGAATCATGTGGAGACCTGCATTGTCCTGAGGTAAAATGCTTTTTGGAGAGTAAAAACAGATTTTAACACTATTCTAACGGTTCTTCATAGTTTTTTCCCCCCTTTTTTTGTTCATTCATTCCTTCACTTAACAGATATATACTGAACTCCCGATATGTGATAAACAGTGTTTTAGGTGCTGGGGTTACAGCAGTGAACAAAATGAACGAAGTCGTCCCTGCTGTCAGGGAGCTTACATTCTAATGGGGGAAGATAAATAATAAACGAACTAATAAAAATATGGTAAAGAGAATATGGCAGAAAAGAGTTTTAGGCAGAGAATTGCAAACACAAAAGTACCATGTTCAAAGAATAGTGTGGCTGGAACAAGGCAGAGTGTGGTAGGATATGGGAGATTTTTGAGACCGGGGTGTAAACATGTAGAACTTTTGTAGGCCATTGTTAAGGATTTTGGCTTTTACTTTGCGTAACATAGGAAGTTATTTGAGGGTTTTGAGTAGCCAGGTAACATGATCTGATTTTAAAAGGCTCTTTCTGGCTACTATATGAGGCAGAAAAGAAACCGGTTGGGGGGGCATGGGTCAATTTAACATGCTATTATAATAAGTGGGGGTAACTGGAAATAATGAGAAGGTAGAGCTGGTTAGGAGTCGATGATAGATTGAAAGTAATATGTGTGTGTGTGAGTTTTAGTACTATAGTACCATTTATGAGAGAAAGCACAAAAATTCTCCCTTTTTATTGCTTGCTTGGATGAGACTTGAAGATGTCTGTGGAAGCTGGAGCTGTGTTGGTTCTAGGACTTGTAATTTCCTGCTTTGCTCCCTCATCAGGGGGCACATGAAGTCAAAACTATTTTTGTAATAACCCAAAGTCATTGTTTGCCTTTTTCACAGCGCTGACATTTTCTCTGATGGTACAAAAGCAGTGGTGGGTAAAATTGTTGGAACATTAGCATGAATCAAGGCACCAAACTGCTAGTAGTCATTGTATTATTCACTGCCGTGTACTTGAAGTAGGAAAAAAAAAAAAAAAGCCAATTTCACAATGTCTTTGATGAAGGTGTAGAAATCGTTAATTTTTAAAGTCTTAATCTTGAGTACATTTTATATTCTTTGTGACATAATACGAATTATGCATAATGCTTTTCTGCTACATACTGAAGAGAAAAAAAGGGAGAACATTTGTGCAGTTGAATTGTAAGCCAAACTAGCTGCTTTTGTCATGGAACACCATTTTTATTTGAAAGAACAGCTTACACACAAACTATGGTTATCGCAATTTGGATATTTGGCATACATTTTCTGGAAATTGGATGAAGTGAACCTGTGACCTCAAGGAAAACAATTGACAGTATTTGTTGCCAATTAAAAAATTCAAGCTTTGAAATGAAATTTAGAATTTGGAAAACTTGTCTCTGTCACTGTAAGCTTGACAGCTTCCTAGTATTTAAAGACTGTTCTGGTCAGATTGGTGATATTACTAAATGTGATTCAAAAATTTTTGTATACTGAAATGTGTTGACATTTGGAAGATCTGCATAACTCAGTAAATCAGTATTTTTTAGACTGATCAATGCCTGATGTTACAAAACCATGCATCAGTAAAAGATCCATTCAAAGTGTAAGAGAAACCAATGAATTTCAGTGTACCACAGTACAAAAAATTTATTGATACGGTTTGAGATCTCACATGGCAACAAACCTTAAAGAAATAACCACTTACTAAGTTTTGGTGTAGTATCAAAGAATACCCCCAGTTATTTGGAAAGGCTGTTAAAATACTCCTCTTCTTTTTTCAAGTGCATATCGTCTGAATCTGGATTTTCTTCATATACTTCACAACAGCATTTACACCTGACTGAATGCAGAACCAGTTATAAAAACCCAGCTGTCTTCTATTAGGCCAGACATTAAATTAAATTTGTTTTTATTTTTAATTAAAAAATTTAAAATAGTACCACTCTTGTCATTCTTTTTGTTTTGTTTTGGAGAATTGAAATTTTTTTCATAAAAAAATTATATTAACATGTACTGGTTTTATTGTAATTTTAAAATTAATAAGGAAAAATTTTAAATAATTTTAATTTCTAACGTGGTGTAAATATCAATAGATTTATTCATATAAGAGATTTTTGGGATCTTCAGTAATTCTTAAGAGTATAATGGGGTCTTGAAACCAGAAAATTTGAAATCTGTTGGTATAGTAAAAAGAATACTGATTTTAGAATCATGACTCCCACAATTTCTGGATATGTAATTTTAGGAAATTACTTAACCATTTTTAGACGTATTTTTCTTATGACATGTGAAATAGGAATAATCTTTGTCTCACAGAGTTAGGGAGCAAATTAAATAAGATATCTAAAGTATACAGCGTAGTGCTGGGCACATAGTATATAATGTATGCCCTGTAAATGCCAGCCATTTGGTTGATAATTTGCGTACTTTAAGACTGTAGTGGTCTTAATATTACTGGAATGTTTTTTACTCATTTAACAAAACAGAGTTCAGTTTTGTTTACCAAGTTAGAACCAAGGCATCCAATTTCAGATTTAAAAGTATATTTTGGGGCTTCCCTGGTGGCGCAGTGGTTGAGAGTCCGCCTGCTGGTGCAGGGGACATGGGTTCATGCCCCGGACAGGGAGGATCCCGCATGCCGCGGAGCCGCTGGGCCCGTGGGCCATGGCCACTGAGCCTGCGCGTCCGGAGCCTGTGCTCCGCGGCGGGAGAGGCCACAACAGTGAGAGGCCCGCGTACTGCAAATAAATAAATAAATAAATAAATAAAAGTATATTTTGAAAAGTTAACGGAGAAAGTTATTTTAAGTTTTTAGTGTCCTTTGTGTAACAAATTAGTTTAAGCAGTAGGTTGAGGACTTAGAAAACTGAGGGGATAGTAGGTGAAGGGTCAAACTAGGATACTTGAGCGCTTAGTTTCATGATACATTTAGTCAGTAAAGTAAATGTGGTATTGGGTAGATAATGATGTTGATGAAGATTATTTTGCGTTTAAAATATTGAAATCATAGCATGACATTTGGCATCCTTGATTGTAAGTAGTATGTATTTCTGATTATGTTCTTACCTTAAAGTGAGAGGGACTGGATTGTTGAACTCAAAGTCATTTCTAGTTCATAAATCTTTTGAAATCGTGATTAATTTGGACTAGTAATGGGAAGTTTTATTTGTAACTTAAGTAGGTGCTGAGGCTTTTACCTTTTCATCTATATGTTCTTGGAGGGTTTAAGAAAACAAAGAGTACTTATCTAGGTGCATAAATGCCTTGGTTTCTTCACTTGTATGCTCTGTCTAGACTCTGGTAGGTTTTCCTTAATTTGTGTAATTTTTTGAATAGTTACTATGTTCACATGCTACAAAAGTATAAAAAGATGTAAAAGGATATGATGTAAAAATAAAATTTCTTTCCCACCCATCTTTATCCACCCAGTTATCCTCTTTGACAGCAGCTAGTGTTATTAGTTCCTTGTTTTCTTTTTCTGCTACCATTTAGAACATGGTACTTTTTTTTTCTCCTGAAAGATAGGGAAGTGAAGAAAGAGCTATTACAACCTTTCCTACTATTAGGACAAAAATGGATATTCAGAAATTTATATGTTTGATTTTAAATTTCCTTCTCTTTTCTTATTTTTAAATTTATATATCCAGCCTCGACTTCTCCTTGGAGTTCCAGATTTTATAATTATCTCCACTTGGGAATCTCAGAGATATTTCAAAATTTATTTGTTCAAAATGGAGTTATCATTTTCCACTTCCCACCTGTCTAGTAAATCACATCATTTAGCTATCCAGTTCTCAAGCATCAATCACTGGGATCATTCTTTGTCTTACCCCCTCTTTTTACCCATACATGTCTAATTAACAAGTTATTTTGAATCAGTCTACTTTCTGTCTCTGCGGCTACCACTTTGAAACCAACCAATTTTTTTTTTTTTTTTTTGCGGTATGTGGGCCTCTCACTGTTGTGGCCTCTCCCGTTGCGGAGCACAGGCTCCGGATGTGCAGGCTCAGCGGCCATGGCTCACGGGCCCAGCCGCTCCGCGGCATATGGGATCCTCCCGGACCGGGGCACGAACCCGTATCCCCTGCATCGGCAGGCAGACTCTCAACCACTGCGCCACCAGGGAGGCCCTAGACCAACCAATTTTTATTATCTTTTCCCTGGAATACTGCATCAGACTCATAACTAGTCTTCCTATGTCCCCTTCCATTCCATTCTCTGTATGTTAAGAATAGTGATCTTAAAATGTAATTTGTATCATGTCATGTCCCTGCTCAAGGTCCTTTAATGCCTTCTCCACTTAAAAGTAAGTTTATATTTTTTACCATATGTTATAGAACCCTGCATGATCTAGCCCTTTCTTACTTCTCTGATATAATCTTTTATCAATCCCTCCTTTTTTTCTATGTCTGGCCATACTTATTTTCTTTCAGTTCCTTGAACATGCCAGCTTATTTCTGGCCTCTGTCTGGAAAGCATTTCTACTCATTCTTTGATTTCATAGTTCTTACTTAGCTTTTAGATCTCATTTTAGAGAGATTTTCCTGACTTAAATATCAAAAAGTATGTCTGTCCTTATTATTTTCAGCCTTAGCCTTTTATTTTTCTCAACACTTACAATCTATTTTGTTTAATTTTATACTTCTCTTTCTTTATGAATATAAACTCCATGAGGGCAAGAATTTTTTTTTTGGCTTTTTTTTTTATTATTAGTTTCTGCTTTATAACAAAGTGAATCAGTCATACATATATATCTGTTCCCACATCCCTTCCACGAGGGCAAGAATTATTTCTAGCTTATTAGTGGTTGAATCTCTAGTGTCTAGCACTATGCCTAGCACATAGTGATCTTCAGTAAATATTTATTGAATGGAAATGAATGGATTTTCCTTCTGGGTAAAATGTTGGAGAAATAACAGAACCTATGAACTCCTTCTAACTTTGTATTGAAATACAATGATAACTCTAGAATCAAGTAAACTAGATAATGAGAGAAATTTTCAATAATAGTAATGTAGTGTGATTACATATAGAAATTATATTGATGAATGACAGGTGTTCTATCCTGTCACCTGTAATGTGACATGAAACCCTTAGTGATTAGAGCATTGGTCTACAAACATTTCATTAAAGGGCAAGATAGTGAATATTATAGGCTTGCAGGCCATACCATTTGTTGCATGAAAGTAGCCATAGACAGTTCATAAACAATCAGCATGTGGCTGTGTTCCAGTAAAACTTTACGTCGTCCCTGAATTAGAGGATGAAGAAGTTTCTAATATGGGAAACAGATGGCAGGAGTAAGTTTGTGCCCGACAGCAAGCTTACCCTTTCTTCCTGCCTTCATTTATTGTTATCATTAAGATTTATAACAGTAGGAAAAAAATAAAACTTTTTCTGGTACCATATTTTGAATAGAGAAATTCACACTAGAGAAGCAAGTGGGCAAGAGAGCTTATTTTAGTTGAGAGCTAGATTAACCTTGGTGATGGTTGTTAAGGAACAATAAATCCAGTAAAAAGTCCTTTTTAGGGCTTCCCTCGTGGCGCAGTGGTTGAGAGTCCGCCTGCCGATGCAGGGGACACGGGTTTGTGCCCCGGTCCAGGAGGATCCCACATGCCGCGGAGTGGCTAGGCCCGTGAGCCATGGCCGCTGAGCCTGCGCGTCTGGAGCCTGTGCTCTGCAATGGGAGAGACCACAACAGTGAGAGGCCCGAGTAACGCAAAAAAAAAAAAAAAAAAACAGCCTTTTTAAGGAAGACTTTTTCTTTTAAAATTATTAGGAGAGTGAATAAGTTTTTACTTATCGGCCACCTATCTCTTATTTATCTTTAAACAGCTTTATTCTGATATAATTCCTATAGCATGCAGTTGAACCATTTAAAGTGTACCATGAAATGGTTTTTGGTATATTCAGAGTTGTGCAGCCATTACCACAATCACTTTGAGAACATTTTTATCACCTTAAAAAGAAATCATGTATTTTTTTTTCCTTTCACTGCCCACCACTCCATTTCCTCCAGCCCTAGACAATCTCTAATCTACTTTCTGTCTCTTTAGATTTTATTATTCTAGACACTTCATGTAAATGGAAATCACACAATCTGTGGTCTTTCACTTAGCACATTGTTTTTTAAGGTTCATTCATGTTGTAGCATGTATCAGTATTTCATTCCTTTTTATTGCTGATTAAGATTACATTGTATGGATGTACCTCATTTTGTTTGCACATTCATCAATTATTGGACATCTGAGTTTCTACTTTTTGGCTATTATGAGTAATGCTGCTATGAACACTTGTATATAAGTTTTTGTGTGGACATGTTTTCATTTTCTTGGGTATATATCTTTTGCTGGGTCATGTGATAAGTCTGTGTTTACCATCTTAAGGAACTACCAAACTGTTTTGCAAAGTGGTTGCACTATTTTACTGGTCCAACAGCAGTGTTTGAGGATTTCAGTTTTTCTTCCTTGCCAACACTTGTTATAGCCATCCTAGTGAGCATAAAGTTGTATCTCTTTATGGTTTTGATTTGTATTTTCTTAATGGCTAATGATTTTGAGCATCTTTTCATGTGCTTTTTGGCCATTTGTATATCTTCTTTGGAGAAATGACTATTCATATATTCCCATTTTTAAATTGGGTTGTCTTTTTATTATTTAGTTGTAAGAGTTTATTTAGAGTATTAGAGTCTCATAGGAAAGTGCTTAAATATCAGCTTGTTCTTTTAGCTTCAGAGTGTAGAGGAGTTTCTGCTATTTATTCTCTTGAATGTTGAGAGGATAGTGAGGGCAATATGCTTGTCCTTTCCCATATTAGATCTGAATAAATCATTTCAGGATGGATGAGCAGAAAAAAAAATCCATTTGAGAGTCTTTGGAAAACAGTTATTATAAAAGAAGCATCATGGGCTTCCCTGGTGGTGCAGTGGTTGAAAGTCCGCCTGCCGATGCAGGGGACACGGGTTCATGCCCCAGTCCGGGAAGATCCCACATGCTGCGGAGCGGCTGGGCCCGTGAGCCATGGCCGCTGAGCCTGTGCTCCGCAGTGGGAGAGGCCACAACAGTGAGAGGCCCGTGTGACGCAAAAAAAAAAAAAAAAAGAAGCATTATAAGTATCCTGAAGATACTGTTAGGAATACTATAAGAAATAGAGGAAAAGTTTAGAAAATAATTGCCTTGTTTTTCAGTAACACATAAAACAGTTTGTTTCTTTAAAACTGTTAAATAGTGATGTGGAGAAACAGTCCAAATTATGAAGATACTATGGAAATTTTAAAATATATAATCACTGCATTAAAATGATCTAAATTGAGTACAGAAAGTAAAGTCTTGACAGTAAAGAAAATTGAATGAGTGATGTACAAAAATAATTTGAAAGCAAAGACTGTAGAGGAAAAGGAGACAGATTAAAAGAATGAAGGACAAGTTATAAATATGGACTTTACATGTGTAGATTTTATTCTATGAATAATATGAATTTCCAGAGAATAAAACAGAAGAAATGGATCAGAGGCAACACCCAAAGCTATAAATAAAGAAGAAAACTTTTTTTATCTAAACTTTGTTCTGATTCCAAAGTTAGAGCTCATAATTTGTTCCAGAGAAAATTAATGAAAAGAGATCTGCATATCTTCACGCTATATATTTTTTTTAATTGCCCGAGCAGCGTGGCTGGTGGGATCTTAGTTCCCCCGACCAGGGATTGGACCCAGGTCCTTGGCAGTGAAAGTGCAGAGTCCTAACCACTGGACTACCAGGGAATTCCCTCTTCGTGCTATTTTAAAATCGAATGAATCCTACATATATACAAGTAAAAAGCACAGATTACTATAATATTGAACTAAAATGTATATCAATTTGGCCTCAGACCTCGCCAATGTTAGAACATACTTGATACACCATCTGCCAACTGTAGAATTCTTTCTAGCCAAGTATTCATTTGTGAAAGCAATAGTAACATTCTAGAAAATAGACCAACCATCATGATATCATTCCTGAAAAATATTATTCAAAGAAGTATCTCAGGTTGGAAGGGTTAAATGACTAACCCAAGAAAGGAGATGTGTCCAAAAAGGACTGATAATGAATTTTAAACCAGTTAAATATACCATAGATAAGTCTAAAAATTAAAGCAAATATGATTATAATCCTGAGAGCAAATTTCCAAACCCCCCCCCAAAAAAACCCCAAAAAAACAATCTGCTTCAAATTTTGAGAGACATGTAATCTATAATGAGTAAGGAAATGGTTTATAACCACTGATTAAATTAGTGAAACAAAAATGGAGCTAGAGGAGACATAAAAGTACTGAACTCTTTACAATTGCATCAAAAAGAATAAAATACCTAGGAATAAACATACTTAAAGAGGTTAAAGACCTGTACTAGGAAAACTATAAGACACTGATGAAAGAAATTGAAGATGACACAAACAGATGGAAAGATACACCATGTTCATGGATTGGAAGAATTAATATTGCTGAAACTGCTATACCACCGAAAGCAGTCTACAGACTCAGTGCAATCCCTATCAAAATACTAAGGGCATTTTTCACAGAGCTAGAATGAATAATTCTAAAATTTGTATGGAAACAAAAAAGACCCCGATTAGCAAAGGCAATCTTGAGAAAGAAGAACAGAGCTGGAGGGATCATGCTCCCTGACTTCAGACTGTACTACAAAGCTACAGTAACCAAAATAGTATGGTACTGGCACAAAAACAGACATGTAGATCAATGGAAGAGAATAGAGGGCCCAGAAATAAACCCACGAACTTACGGTCAATTAATCTATGACTTTGTCATAGGAGGCAAGAATATACAATGGAGAAAAGATAGTCTCTTTAATAAGTGATGCCGGGAAAACTGGACAGCTACATGTCAAAGAATGAAATTAGAACGTTCTCTAACACCATATACAAAAATAAACTCAAAATGGATTAAAGACATAAATGTAAGACCAGAAATCATAAAGCTTCTCAGAAGAAAACATAGGCAAAACACTCTTTGACATAAATAGTAGCAGTTTTTTTTGGATCTGTCTCCTAAAGCAAAGGAAAAAAAAGCAAAAATAAACAAACAGGACCTAATTAAACCTGAAAGCATTTGCATAGCAAAGGAAACCATTGACAAAATGAAACGGCAACCTGTGGAATGGGAGAAAATATTTGCAAGTGATCTGACCAACAAGGGGTTAATATCCAAAATATATAAACAACTCATATAACTCAACATCAAAAAAAACCCAATTGAAAAATGAGACAGAAGATCTGAATAGACAGTTTTCCAAAGAAGACATACAGATTGTTAACAGGCACATGAAAAGATGTTCAACGTTGTTTAATCATCAGAGAAATGCAAATTAAAATCACAATGAGATATCGCCTCACACCTGTCAGAATGGCTATCATCATAAGGAACACAAATAATAAAACAACTATACTCCAATAAAAATTAATTTAAAAAAACCACAAATAACAAATGTTGATGAGGATATGGAGAAAAGGGAACCCTAGTACCCAGTTGGTAGGAATGCAAATTGGTGCAGCCACCATGGAAAACAGTATGGAGTTTTCTCAAAAAACTAAAAATAGAACTACCATATGACCCAGCAATTCCTCTCTTGGGTATTTATCTGAAAAAAGCTGAAAGCAGTAATTCAAAAAGATACATGCACCCCAATGTTCATAGCAACATTCTTTACAATTGACAAGATATGGAAGCGACCTAAGTGTCCATCAACAGAAGAATGGATAAAGAAGATGTGGTTTACATACAATGGAGTATTAGCCATAAAAAAAGAATGGAATTTTGCCATTTGTAACAACATTGATGAACTTGGAGGGTATTGTGCTAAGTGAAATAAGTCAGAGAAAGACAAATACTATATGATATTACTTATATGTGGAATATAAAAAGTAAACTAGTGAATATAACAAAAAAGAAACAGTCACAGATATACAGAAGAGTCACAGATATAGATACGGGGAGAGGGAAAGGGGGACAAGAAGAGGGTAGTGGATTAAGAGGTACAGACTACCATGTATAAAATAAATAGGCTACAAGGATAATAATACAGGGAATATAGCCAATATTTTAAAATAACTATAGGTGGAATATAACCTTTAAAATTGTGAATCATTGTGTTACACACCAACTATACCTCAGTAAAAAAAAGTCCAGACATCTTCATTTGTTGTAATGGGAATCAAAAGTATAGTTTACTTTTTTACTTTGAGTGTTAGATAAGTATGAGTTTAAAAATGTGTTCTAAAAAGTGTTAGTTTGCTATAAATAGAATTTAAAATCTATAATCTGTTATTGTGGAAGATGAATTTTAAAAGTCCACATTAAAAAAAAAAAGTAGAAAAGCAAAGCCACAGGACTTAAAAAACAGAAGTCTCCAAAAGTATGATTGTGCCAAATAAAGCTTTATATTCCCATATTATGTTAGTAATGATTCTTGGATTTACAAGTGATAGAAACTCATTGCAAACTAGTTTAAGCCCCGAAGTATTTACTGATTCATATAACTGAAGATGATAGGGTAGGAGACAATAGTGACATGATTGTATCCAAATTTCCTGCAGTATCATCAGGACTTTTGTTGGCTGCGGGGCGGGTATTGTACAATTTGTTAGATCTGGTGTTACGTAGAATTTAATTCTTCCCTCTTGCAGTTGGGCTTTCTTCTGTCAGAGTTCTTCAACCTCTACACTTGACATTTTGTGCTGGATGATTCTGTGTGGTGGGAAGCTATCCTGTGCACTATAGGTATTTAGTAGCATCCCTGGCCTCTAGATGCCATTAGCACCCCCCACTCTCCAGTTTTGACAACCAAAAATGTGCCAGACATTGCCACATATCCTCTGGGGGATAAAATTGTCCCTGATTGAGACCTGCTAATCTATATGGTAGAGAATATGCAGTCTCATACTCAGAACCTTAAAGTACTAAGGTTCCAGTGGCAAGAGACAGTTTTCCTCACTGGCTCAAGTACAAAAAAAAATTGCAGAAAAGAACCTTGACCCAGGTGGGAATTGTGCCCTTCCCTGAAACAATTTTCTAATTAGGTATCAGACTAGTTGGGTTTGTGTCATGTGTCTTCCCTGGTTCATGTACTTAAGGTATGGCATTTGTTACTAAGAGAAAGGAGTAGTGAAGAAATTCCAAAAGTAACAACGATGACATCTACTAACTAAAAGGGAAGAAAAGGACTTTCACACATACTTGAAGGAGAAGAGTGAAAAATGGAAATTTTATTGTTGAGTCAATGGTAAAGAAAAGAAAGCTATGAATCCTCAAGATTAATTGCTAATAAAATTGAATTTGAGGTAAAAATGATTTAAAAGTGCTAAGAAAGTAATTATATTTTTTTTTTTTTTTTTTTTTTTTTTTTTTTTGCGGTATGCGGGCCTCTCACTGTTGTGGCCTCCCCCGTCGCGGAGCACAGGCTCCGGACGCGCAGGCTCCGGACGCGCAGGCTCAGCGGCCATGGCTCACGGGCCCAGCCGCTCCGCGGCATATGGGATCCTCCCAGACCGGGGCACGAACCCGTATCCCCTGCATCGGCAGGCGGACTCTCAACCACTTGCGCCACCAGGGAGGCCCAGTAATTATATTTTGATAGAAGTTATGATCGTTAGCACTTATAAAAGTATTGCATCTTTATGCACTAATCAAAAAAGTATAAAAAGTAGAAAGCAAATTATTAATGAAGATGGAGAAAAGTTAACACATAAAATCAAAGTAGAATTTCTGCCTCTAGTAATGAACTAGATAATGAGGACAACTCTTCTTTAGAGGGCAATAAGAATAAAATATTCTACTTTAAGGGCATTGGAGATCTAATGAGGTAGGAAGGAATACTGGGCCAAGATCTGGCAGAAGATGGAAATCCAAAGATGCAAATCTAACATTTGAGGTTATTTTTCCCCAGCAGCTTTTGTGAATCCAGAAGAAGCAGTTAAGAGGCTGAGCGGTACTTTTGACAGCCTTGGTGAGCTAAGAGGACAAAAGATAGAGGTCAGGGCCTACCAGGTGTGGGGTATCTGTTAAACATGCTGCTTTTGGGGATGGAAACTTGAAGAGCTGCAGCTTAGGAATAAGGTTGAACTGCAGGTAAATCAGCTCTGATATAGGTTGAAGCATAGCTTTGAGTCATTTGTGAGGGCCAGAAAAAAAATGTCAATCCCTGGATTAGTCTAGTACCCCCAGCCACATGTCAGAAGCAAATAAAAGGCTCTGTAGAATTTGTTTCTTAGGCTTCAAGATTTTTGCAGAAGGAGTTAACTAAATATGTTCAACATACAATTAAAGATGACCAGCATTATAGGAAAACTAGACAACATGAATGAGAACCAGAGAGAAGCAATAAGAGAAACAGAGCCATCAGAGCTTCATTTATTATAATTATTACTAGACAGACTTTATTTTTTATTTATTTACTTATTTAATAGAAGTATAGTTGATTTACAATGTTGTGTTAGTTTCTGGTGTACAGCAAAGTGATTCAGGTATACATATATATATATTCCTTTTCAGATTTTTTTCCATTGTAGTTTATTACAAGATTGAATATAGCTCTCTGTGCTATACAGTAGGACCTTGTTGTTTATCTATTTTATGTATAGTAGTTTGTATGGACAGAGATTTTAAATAACAATGTTTATTATGTTCTTGGGGATGAGAGACAAGGTTGAATATTTTAGTGGAGAACTGGAAACTATGAAAATTGAAGTAACATATTTGGAAAATAATTCAATGGAAATTTCCAAATGGAAATATATAATAACTGAATTAAAAACTAAATAAATGGGCTTAATAACAGTTTAGAGCCTGAAGAAGACAGAACTCATGATCTTGGAAATATGTCAGGAGAAAATATCTACAATGAAAAGGGGAAAGAAATTTCTTAAAAATTAAAAATGATAAGAGCAGTTCTATGTTAATTGAACCCCAAGAGAGAAGAGAGAGAATATGGGGCTAAAGCAATATTTGAGGAGACAGTTGCTGAGAATTTTCCAAAGTTGATGAAAGACACCAATTCAGAGATTTAAGAAGTCCAACGCAAGTAGAATAAAAAAAGGATTCCACATTGGAGTGAAATGGCTGAAAAAAAAATCTTAAATGCAGCCAGAGAAGTCACATTACTTGAAAAGGATCAGTAGAAATTCCTGCAGCTGACTTCTCAACAAAAAAGAAAACCATAAGACTACATAGAATACTGAAGAAAATAACAGCCAATCAAGAATTATATACCCTGTACAATATCCTTCGAAGTTGAATAAACATTTACAATAAAAAACCTAAGAGAATTCACTTATCAGACCACCACTAAAAGAAATACTGAAGAATGTGTTTCAGATAGAAGAAAAATGATTCTAATGGAAGGCTAGAGAGGTAGGAAGGAATGAAGAGCAATAAAAGTGGTAAGAAATCTTAAATGAATATTGATTCTATAAGGTACAAATGAAGACTCATGGCACTAGATAACAGCATATAAATCTGGATGGAGGGAATGAAGTTAGTGTTCTAAGGTCGATGACTTGCTTTCAAGAAGGGAATGTGCCATTTAACATTAGACTTTGATAAATCAAGGATGCATATTTGTAAACTCTAGAGCTGTGCTGTCTAATAGAAAGCCAATGCAAACCACATTTATAACTAAGTTTTTTAATAGCCACATAAAATAGAAGTAGGTGAAATTAATTTTAAATACTACATTTTACTTAACCTAAAATATCCAAAACATTATTTTAACATGATGATCAATATAAAACATTATTGAGATATTTTACATTCTTATTTTTCATACCAAGTCTTCAAAATCCCACTTGTGGCACATCTCAGTTCAGACTAGCCACATTTCAAATGCTCGGTAACCACATGTAGCTACCATATGGGACAGTGCATCTCTAGGATAACTACTAAAAGAATAGTAAAATAAAAAAATATATACCTTCCATCCACAGATAAAAAAACAAAATAGAATAATGAAAACAATCAATTTAGAAGAAGGTAAGAAAGATGAGAAAAAGGAACATGGAACCAGCAGGACAAATAGAAAGCACAAAGCTGGATGGTAGACTTAAACTCCAATAATATCAGTAAGTATAACATATGAAATTGGATTAAATGCTCTGGTTAAAAGACAAATATTGTCTTACTGTATGAAAAAACACCCAACTACATACAGTTGGAAACACATCTGAAATATAACAATATGTAAAAATTGAAAGTGAGAGGAGTGAAAAATATATTTCATGTAAATATCAATCAAAAAATTTGGAATAGTTATATTAACATCATAGTAGGTTTTAAAGCAGAAAACATCTGAGATAAAGAGAGGTGCTTCAAGATGAAAATCATTTGTTGAACTAGGAAAGTATAAGGATTTGATTTGTACTTAGTAACATAGCTGAAAATATATCAAGCAAAGTTCCTAGAAGTACAAGAAGACATAGAAACCCCCAATTACAGTGGGATATTTTTAAGATTCTTCTTTCTTAAACAAGCTGACAAAAAACCAATAAGGATATAAAAGATATGAACAACACAAACTGGATCTAATAGGTTTATATGAAATGCTGTACCCAAAACCCTTAGGATACATGTTCTTTTCAAGGTTACAGAAAACATTTACAAAAATTGACCAAACTTGACCATAAAGCAACTCTCAACATGTTTCACATTGAGATTATACTGAGTCTGTTCTCTGATCACAGTGCAAGTAAACTAGAAATTATTAATAAAAAGGTAAATATACTAAGAAATGGTAAAAAAATCCAGCATTTAAGAATCTATTTCAAGAAATTAGAAAAAGAACAACTTAACTTGCTTAATTTCCCAAGTTGAGTCTATTTTACCCAAATAACATAGAAGAAAAGAAGTAATAAAAGAGCAAGAATTATTGAATTAAAACAGACATTAAGTAGCAACATGCCAAAACTTTGTTCTTTAAAAAAGTGCATAAAATTAATAAACCTCAGACTGATCAAAGAAAAAACAGAAGTAACAAATGTGAATGAAAAGTGGGGCATCTGCATAAATTTTAATGTCATTAAAAAATCATGGATATTGTGAACAAAATGTATGACAATAGGTGACAATTTATATGACATGGACAGAATCCATGAAAAATTTAATTTGTCAAAATGCACACAAAAAGGAATTAGAAAACATAAGTACTCTTGTTACTATTAAAGACAATGAATCCATAATAAAAATGTTCACTCAAAGGAAACTCCAGGGCTAGATGGTTTTACAAGTGTATTCGTGTAAACATTTAGGAAAAATAACACCAAAAGTTTTACAATTACATTACTTAATTATGGAAACATTTGAGTTTGCAACCCTTGCCTAAGGTAATGCCTGTTGCGTTTTAGTGATCAGGTTTCTGTAACTATTTGATATTTTTAAGGTTTGTTTCTATAGTCAGAACTTTTTCTTGTGCCTTCATTATGAATGCTTATTGACTATTTTGAATGTAAGATGTGTATTGGAAGCATTTCATATACATAAATGAACAAAATATGTATCTAGTTATCCTGAGGTTAATGTCTAATGAAGGTGACAGATGTTTACACAAAAACTTAAAAGTACAGTTTAGTGTGAAAAGTGCTGCAATAAAAAGATAGGTATAGGGCCTCCCTGGTGGCGCAAGTGGTTGAGAGTCCGCCTGCCGATGCAGGGGATACGGGTTCGTGCCCCGATCTGGGAGGATCCCATATGCCGCGGAGCGGCTGGGCCCGTGAGCCATGGCCGCTGAGCCTGCGCGTCCGGAGCCTGCGCGTCCGGAGCCTGTGCTCCGCAACGGGGGAGGCCACAACAGTGAGAGGCCCGCATACCGCAAAAAAAAAAAAAAAAAAAAAAAAAGATAGGTATAGAGGGCTTTGGGAGCAGTGCAGAGGGACATCTGATTGTCTAGAGAAGACTTCAGTGAATAGGTGATGTTTGAGCTAAACCCTAAAAGGTGAGTATTAACTTGCCAGGCAGATCAGGAAGGAATATTTAGGGAGGATTAATAAAATGTGTGTAGAATATCGAGAACCTGGCTTATTGGAGAATTTATTGCATGCAGTTCAGGTGAAATACAGGGTAAGGAAGAAAATAGGAGAAGAAAGGTAGGTAAGGACATATCTCAAGAACCTTTTATGCCATGTTAAGGATAAAATATGGACCACTTCCAGCCTTTTAAGTGGAACTGTAACATGGTCAAGTTTTTGTTTTAAAATTATTATTCCAATACAGAGAGGAGATTGAAATGGGGCAAAACTTGAGGCAGGGAGACTTGAAGGTTGTTGCAGTAGATATTCAGGTAAGGTGATGAGAGCTTAAACTAGAAAAGAGGTGGGAATTAAGAATGATAGTCCGAAGTAAAGGCTTTGGTTTTGGCATAGTATTGAGCTTTTGTTTCTGGCACCAATTTGTCAACAAGTTTGTTTACTTTTTATGACTGCTTTTTGGTTTTTTTTTTTTTTTTTTGCTGTACGCGGGCCTCTCACTGCTGTGGCCTCTCCCGTTGCGGAGCACAGGCTCCGGACACACAGGCCCCGCGGCCATGGCTCGCGGGCCCAGCCGCTCCGTGGCACGTGGGATCCTCCGGGATCGGGGCACGAACCCGCGTCCCCTGCATCGGCAGGCGGACTCTCAACCACTGCGCCACCAGGGAGGCCCTGCTTTTTGGTTTTGATAAATTGTCATAGAATGTGAATGCAAACTTATGAAAATAGTTTAATATTTAGAAAAGGTGGAAGACGATCTTATTCTAGACCAATCAAATTGGAAATTTATACTTATACATGTGGATTTCTTTTCTTTTTTTCTGGAGCTGATCAGAAACAAAATAAATGTTTAGAATAACAAGGTACTGTTTTTAGTAAAACAGAAAATGTGTATCTTCTACAGACCCACCTAGGATTTAGCATTTTGAGACAGAAGAAATTGTTTACCTTTGCAATATACTTTTTTTTTAATTGAAGTATAATTGGCATACAACATTTTATTACTTTCAAGTGTATAACAATGATTTCATGTTTGTATATAGTGAAATGATTACCACAGGAAGTCTGGTTAATATCCATCACCATACATAGTTCAAAATATTTTTTTTCTTGTGATGAGAACTTCTAAGATCTACTCTTAGCAACTTTCTAACATGCAGTATAATAATAGTCATGCTGTATATTACATCCCTATGACATTTTTTTGACTGAAGGTTTGTACCTTTTGATTCTCTTCACCCATTTTGCCTACCCTCCCATTCTCCACCTTTGGCAACCACCAGTTCATTCTCAGTATATATGTGTATTTAAAAGATTCCACATGTAAATGAGATAATACAATATTTGTCTTTATCTGACTTATTTCACTTAGCATAATACCGTCAAGGTCCATCTCTGTTGTTACAGATGGAAAGATTTTATTCTTTTTTTTAATGGCTGAATAATATTCCACTGTGTGTGTGTGTGTGTGTGTGTGTGTGTGTGTACACATACACACTGATTTTCTTTATCCATTCATCTGTTGATGGACACTTTGCTTGTTTCCATATGTTGGCTGTTGTAAATAACGCTGCAATGAACATGGGGGTGCATATATTTTTTCCAGTTAGTGTTTTCATTTTCTTTTATTTATTAAAACTTGAGGACTGGGATTGGGTCTTATTGATATTTATGAGCAAGGATGAGTATATATATAGTAAGGTACTTAAATTGTATGCTGAATGCACAAAGATTGATATAATAGAGAAATTAGCAGCAAAGGAATCTGACATCTGTTTGGAGAAGAAATCCCAAAAGCAAAATGGATATCTTTTACGGGAGGTGGGGGGAGGAGGAGTAAGATACCTTGTGTTTAGAAAGCATGGCATCCTCTGACCCTCACTTTGCCACATAAGCAGGATCATTTTGTGGTCACATTATTTTTGCTTAAATTTGTCAGTGAAATCTCTGAAGGAGCTGAAACCACCTTAAAATAATTTTTCTGATGTTTCTACACTAATTTAATTTATTTTTGCTTTTGTTTTAGGAAACACTCCTTTACATCTTGCTGTGATGTTAGGAAATAAAGGTTAGTAAATATTTTCTTTTTTTGTTTAACTTCACTCATGTATAGTCAGTTTAAATATTTTAAGATGAGTTTTATGTTTTGAGTTTTAAAAAATTCACCTGATTATTTGATGTGCTCATTGAGTTTAGGATTCAGTATATTAAAAAACACAAATACTTTCTCATTTTTCATAGCACTTTTTTCAAAGAGTTAGTGGGAGTCCTGTGCTAATCTTATGCCTTTTTTTTTTCTTGGTTATTTTATCAAGGAAGTATAATTTCAGGAGACTCTTGTTTCCAAATATTAAGTTTTATTAATTACTGTAATACTTTTAATATTCAAAGAGTTTTATAAGATTCTTTAATATGGACTATTTTATATATCTAAACTCATAAGTCTAGATTTTTTATGGTAGATAATAATAAAAAGTTAGTACTTACCTATTCTCCAAAAAGAAAAAAGGAAAGCAACAACTCATAGACAGGTGATTTAAAAGATCTACTTTTTAAGGCTATTCCTAGATGCAATAAGTCTTAGTTATCTGGATTCCCAATAACCCTGGAAAGTGAGGATTCCAGATGGCTGATTGGCAACCTTTTGAGTGCTAGATTTTTAAATTTTGGATGTGTTTGATAAAAAAACTTTGGAAAACGTATACTCTTGAATTTTTAAACAGGTTAATTAATTTTTGTTAACACTTTTCTGATGATCTAGCTGTATCATTATGAACATCTATTGTTATATAGTGTAATGTGGCTGTTACTGTAAACATTTGAATGTATGATGATCTGAAGGATGTTACTAGAACTTGCTTTGTTGAAAAAAAATTCTTTTGTTGGTTTGGTTTTAAGTTCTTGTGCTTAGGTAAAGCATATGATTTGTAGGAAATTTAATACTACATAAACTGGGGGCTCAAATCTTTATTTATTTATTTATTTATGCTATTTTTTTCTCCTTCTTACAAGGAACAGTCAAGTAACTTTTAAGTAAAGAGAGATTCATTAAGGTGCTACATATTATAGAAATTCAAGCTATGGGGACTAGCTGTGTCTCAGGAAGAGTAGTAACCAAGACAGTCTGGAAGATCAGCCATCCTTTCTCCCTTCCTCTCTCCCTCTGTCCTTCCTCCCTTCCTTCCTCTCTCTCTCCCTCCCTTCCCTTCTTCTTCTCTCCCTCCCTCCTTCCCTCCTCCCCCCGCCCCCCCACCGCAACCTTCCTCCTTCCTTCCCTTCGGATATGTATATCTATCCATCTATTTGTCTGTCAAACTATCAATCATCTATCATCTGTCTGTCTCTTATGGTGCATCTGCTGTTCTTTCTTTATATATATATATTCTCCCTTTTCTTGATTGATTTTTCTGTTTAGTGAAATTGACCATGACCCAAAATAACTGTTCTAGGTTCCTAAACCTTCAAGGCTTTCTGATTTCAGTGTTCTCCACCAAGTAGTTCAGTTTCTTAGGTTCCTGAATTTCTGAACAAAAAGTTTGATTGGTCTAGTTCATGTCGAGCCAAGTCACAGTGATGAGTGACTGGGAATCTCATGAATTGAGTTTGGGATATATATTTACTCACGTGAAGTTAGCTTTAGCTTGGCTGGCTTTGGGTGAGAGTTGGGAGTAGAAGAGGAAATCAGGAATACAGAGGAAGAATGTTTATCAGGAATATTGGCAGGGCAGACAATGATAGTCATCTTTAGTATAGCTACCTTGGTGAAAAGATATCAGATATAGTTAGCTAAATTTGACCAGTTAAAACTTATGCTTTCTTTCAAAGAACATTCGATCAGAACTTTAGAAAATAATGGGAATGTATTCATTTACAATATGCTAGATGCTTTTTTTTAGTGTTTTATGTATGTTTACTCATTTAACACAACAATCATGTGAGGAAGATACTATTATTATTCCTATTTTACAGATGAAAAAGTTAGCTCTGAGAAGTTAAGCAACTTTCCCAGGGTAAAGTAGCAGAGTTTTGACTTGAACTTGGAGTATCTTGTCCCAGAGCCTGGATTCCTAATTATTATGGTGAATTGCCTTGCTCTCTTTTCACTGTGAACCATTCAAAAAAGGAAATGGTCTAAATCAAAGTTAGCTAACATGCATTGTGCTTTCCTCCTGTTTTTGTGGAAAATATAGTTAATTTGATGCCAAGTCTGATTACTCTTCTAAATTTAGCACTTTAATAGTAAATATGGATTTACCAGGATTCGAATATGAAATTAAACATATCTACCATCCTAGGTCTAAGTGTTCTAATTTTCAGTAGAAGTATTGTTAGGTTTCATCATAGGATTGTATCAGCCTATCCAAAATGTGTTTCACAGAATTAGTTTCATTGGATATTGATAAGTTTTTAGAGGAAAATAGTGTTTCCAGGTCAAATTGATCAGAAAATAGTGAGTTAATAAGTTTTAAGCAGTTTTCTTTATTGTGGACCTTCTTAGAACTTTTGATATGCTAATATTCATTGTGACCTTCTGAATTGGAGCCTTCTGTTGGATATAGAGTCATTGTTCCCATAGTTATTTGGTATTTTCTCTTTTTCACAAGTATCTTGAGAAACTAGAGTTCTGTGGAACATATTTTGGGAAACACTTGGTTAGATGATTCAGGATCTGCAAATAATGTCAGTATTTGCTCTTCCTGAGTCTTTTTCATGTAGAGTACGTACAGCCATTAATATAATGATCAATTTATAATTTTCCATTTATATTTTTCCAGTTGAATACTCTTTTTTGCTTTTTTCTTTTTGACCTTTTAATATTTTTGATATTTGGTTGCATAGGAGTGAGATTGAAATATGTAGTGGAAGATAAAACATCGACCTTATACTTAATTCTGTAAAGCAATTTTACATTATACCATTATTGAATCTGTGCCACTTTTATCTTCTCCTTTAGAGATATACTATGCCTTTAGTGACTTCACTGTTGAAGGGCACTTTCTGTTTGTATACTTTTTTGTAAACACAGTAAAAATTCCCAGGGTATTCAGATATTTGTTGACTGAATTAAAGAGAGATACCCTATGACTTGTACACCTTTATTTACATCTGTCACTCATCTTAACCTACTGAATAACCTTATTTTTCACCATGAAGTCTGATTTTTTCTGAATTTCTGAGTCTATTGACCATGTTCGCCATGTTGGCTGGCAAGTTTTTCAACTATGGATTTGAAGTGAAATGGAGAAAAACATTATACTTAAAAGATTTCAGGAATCTTCAGGAGGTGAACTAGAAAACTAACCTTTAATTCTTATCCTAATGGTTAGACATCACAAAAATTCTTCAAACCAGTTGCTGCAACTTTTAATTTATTCTCAGTCTTTTTTGGAACGGCAGTTTTCCATTTTTTTTCTGAAATAAGTCTAGAATTAGTATGATTTTTCACTTTCATAAGGGTCTCTCTGAATATTCTGTTTTGTTCCCAGCTGTCCTATTTATCCCATTCACTCTCTATATTTTGTCACCTGTATAGCTCTGGTATATTTATATGTGATTTCAGTTTCTCATATTTTCATTTTGTTTAGACTCCTCAAGTCATAACTTCTTTGTGGCACATTTGTGCATTTTTAAGCCTTACTGCCTGGTTGTTAACTACCTTTTTTTCTTATTCATTGTTACAGTTGCTGAGAGAGAGCATTTGATTGTTCCATTTTTTTTTTTTTTTTAATGTATGAGACTAGATCAGAGATCATGGCATACCTATGATTTTCTGGCTTTTTATTAGTTGCTCATTTCTACATCAGTTGAGTTGTGATGTGAGCGCGAAAGGCCTGTGGCAAGGTCTGTGGCGTATGAGAAAACGGTTGACATCTTTAACGTATATATAAATCATACCAGTTCTATACCTTAGTTTACGCAATTGGTATATTGCTTTAGATACTGTTGTGCGTCTTCTTTCTTAATATTTTTAAACTAAAATTTTTTCTTTAATGATTTTTAGGTTGTTAATACATGCTTGATGAAACAATTGAAATAATACAGTATAAAGATGTATATAAAAAACATCATCTCTCCTACATTTTTTCTGATGTAATTAACATTAATAGCCTAGTGGGCATCCTTGCACACCTTCCTCCTTGTAATACAGGGGCTTGGTTTGTTTTTACAGAAGTTGAATCACTGCATGTAGTATTTTGCCATGTTTTTCCTTTCACTCAAAAGTTTACCATGAAATACAAAGTCTATAGATATCTATCCATGTTCATGTTCCCCAACTTCTTTATTTATGCATACAAACACATATTTACATAAAACCCCCTGGTAGGTTTCTTTAGGAGAGTGTCCATTTTATTTATTTATTTATTTATTTGATTTTTTTTCCTTTGGGGGGGAGTATAATTGCCTTACAGTGTTGTGTTAGTTTCTGCTGTGCAACAAAGTGAATCAGCTATACGTATACATATATCCCCATATCTCCTCCCTCTTGAGCCTCCCTCCCACCCCGCACCCCCCAACCCCCACCATCCCAACCCTCTAGGTCATCACAGAGCACTGAGCTGAGCTCCCTGTGCTGTACAGCAGCTCCTACTAGCTATCTGTTTTACACATGGTAGTGTATATATGCCAATGCTACTCTCAATTCGTTCCACCCTCCCCTTCCCCCTCTGTGTCCACAAGTCTGTTCTCTACTTCTGCACCTCTTTTCCTGTTCTGCAGATAGGTTCATCAGTACCATTTTTCTAGATTCCATATATATGCGCTAATATACGATATTTGTTTTTCTCTTTCTGACTTACTTTACTCTGTATGACAGACTCTAGGTTTATCCACATTACTACAAATGACCTAATTTCGTTCCTTTTTATGGCTGAGTAATATTCCGTTGTATATATGTACCACATCTTCTTTATCCATTCATCTGTCGATGGACATTTAGGTTGCTGCCATGTCCTGGCTATTGTAAATAGTGCTGCAGTGGACATTGGGGTGCGTGTGTCTTTTTGAATTATTGTTTTCTCGGGGTATACACCCAGTAGTGGGTTTGCTGGGTCATATGGTAGTTCTATTTTTAGTTTTTTAAGGAACCTCCATACAGTTCTCCATAGTGGCTGTATCAATTTACATTCCCACCAACAGTGCAAAAGGGTTCGCTTTTCTCCACACCCTCTCCAGCATTTATGGTTTGTAGATTTTTTGATGATGGCCATTCTGACCAGTGTGAGGTGATACCTCATTGTGGTTTTGATTTGCATTTCTCTAATAATTACTGATGTTAATGTTTTCATGTGTTTGTTGGCCATCTGTATGTCTTTGGAGAAATGTCTATTTAGGTCTTCTAGAGGGTCCATTTTATTTATTTATATATTAAAAAAATTATTTTTAGCTGGTCTTTCTATCATCTTCTCTCCTTATTAACCCCCTTCTCCCATTAAACATGGTAACCCGTGTTAACAGCCTGCTAGGTATTCTTCCATACTCTTCTCCATGCTTATTATTATATACATATATGTGTGTATGTATATAAACACACATTCATATGTGTAGTTTTTATTTATTCCTTTATAAAAACATGTGATCATAATATACTTTTCCATTGAGCAGATATATGATTTAGCAGTGCAGTGTAGACATTTCTTTCAGTCTATTGGGATGACATAAATTCATTCATTTTTTTTTTTTTTTTTTGCGGTATGTGGGCCTCTCACTGTTGTGGCCTCTCCCGTTGCAGAGCACAGGCACTGGACACGCAGGCTCAGCGGCCATGGCTCACGGGCCCAGCCGCTGCGCGGCATGTGGGATCCTCCCAGACCGGGGCATGAACCCGTGTCCCCTGCATCGGCAGGTGGACTCTCAACCACTGCGCCACCAGGGAGGCCCTTAAATTCATTCTTGTTTTTAATATTTGTCTTTTTTATTCATTTTTTTCTTTCAATGCTTTATTATGAATAATTTCAGATATACAGAGAAACTGAAATATTATCACTATGAGCATTCAAATACTCTCTACCTAGCTTCAATAACTGTTCACATTTTATCATATTTGCTGTATTTTTCTCTTTATCTTAGTGTTTTATATGTGTGTATATATATATATATATATATATATTTATTTATTTATTTTACTGTTTTTGCTGTAACATTTGAAAACTAGATGTAAGCATCATGACATTTTACCACCAAATACTTCAGCATGCATCTCTAAGAATAAGGACATTGTCTATCATGACCACAATATCATTATCACACCTAAGAAAGATAATAATATTGTTATAATATCTGATATCCAATCCATATTTAAATTTCTCCAGTTGTTCGAAAAATGTCCTTTATAGGTGTTTTATATTGAATCAAGATCTGATTGGGATTCACTCATTACATTTGGTTGTTTGTTTCAGATAATCTAGAAAAGTTTGCCCACCTTTTTTCCCCCTTCCTTTGTACCTTTTTGAAGTGTCTTCCCCAGTTAATTTGTAGAATGTCTCCCATCTTAGTTTTGCCTGATTATTTTCTCATAATGTTATTTAACTTGTTCCTTATACTCTGTTTTTTCTATGAATCAAAAATTAAGTATCGATGCTTGATTAGATTCAGGTTAAACATTTCTGGAAAGAATACTGCAGAGGCATATGAACTTTATATTGTATCACATTAGGAAACATAATTTTAAGTTATCCGACTATTACTGCCACTAAGTTTTTTTTTTTTTTTTTTTTTTTTGCGGTACCTGTGTCCCCTGCATCGGCAGGCGGACTCTCAACCACTGCGCCACCAGGGAAGCTGTAGCAGACTTTCTTAAACGCCTTTGTGAAATTTCTGTATTTATTTTACTTTATTCTAATATAATTTCCTGCTAATGTAGATATTCCTTCTATTACTAGGAATAGTGCTAAAACAGTGTCATTCTTCCTCCACCTCAGCTCACCTGCATTACATTACAACTGTCATAACACCTTTATTTCCTTCAGAGCACTTATCATTATCTTTTTTTATTTATTAGTTTACTTAATTATATTTTAATATTGGAGCTCTCTGATAGCAAGATCTTATCTTTCTTCTCACTACTTATATCCAGGACCTAGTACTTAGAATTGGCATATAATAGGCACTTGGTAAATATTTGCTAAAAGACTGAGTGAGTGAATGAATCATTCATTTAGGGAATTTAGGTTGGATAGCCATCCTAAATTTCCCATGAGCCTTGGTTTCAAATGTTTTTCTGCCTGTTAATATGCTTTTTATTTTGAATTAAAAACAAATTTCCTCAATGTATACAAGTGTCTATGCCTTAGACTTTTTTTTTCTTTTGTACAAAACTTTTATTCATGTTGTCATATATTATGTTCTTATTTTAAGACTTGGTTCAGATTACCAAGTATCCTCAGTGTTAAATGTTGGAAATGCCCCAGCCACTGGAGTTGAGAACAGTAAATACTATATAAACAAAACAATTGAAACCACACAATCCATTGATGAAGTACTATGTACATTAATTTTCCCATTAATAACTGGAAACGTTGAGAGCAATGATTTATACCCACCACCCCTAAACTTATCAGCCAAGATCCAAGAGGCCAGAGATCCCTCGGTGCATCCTAAAATATCCAGTGTTGGGAATTCCCTGGCAGTCCAGTGGTTAGGACTCCATGCTTCCACTGCAGGGGGCGTGGGTTCGATTCCTGATCCCTGGTCCGGGAACTAATATCCTGCATGCCGCAGGACACGGCCCCCCACCCCCCAAAAAAAAGAAGAGGTAAAAGAAAAATCCAGTGGTTTGGGAACTGTGTCCTGAGCATAGATTTTTCTTATATGTAATTATTCTGTCACTTGTGGCACAGTCTTCAGTGTTCCCCTTAAGTTTCAGTGGATGACTGTGCCAAGTATACCTTAGACTTTGTTTGATTACTAGAAGGACTGTCTGGATTTGTCCTTGTAGTCATAAACAAATTTTTGTCCCTTTTGGGTGTTTTTCTGAAATAAACGAATTATAAAATTTGAAAAATAAGGGTTTGTGGAAACATTAGTGATTCTTTTTGAAAATACTTTTTTTTCCCCTGAAATAAATAATGAGCTTTCCATTTGACCTTGCAGATGTACAAATCCTCTTTTGGGTCTTATTAGATAGTAGAAATTTTTAGGTAAATTACTCTTGAGTTTCTTGGGTTGTCTTTTATAGTATGGAAACATTCTCAAAATATCCTTGGGAACAATTATTAGGGAATATAATAGTTTCTTTGCAGAGAGATCCAATTTCTTTTCAGGTAATAGAATAGATACTTCTTGAATCTAAGGATCTGAAATAACCTGGTTTAGATACAGAGGAATTTAAAAAAATATTTAATTCTCTATAGTATAGTACTTATATCATAGATCTATTATATTAACTTGATTTCTTGAATTTTTACATGATTTTTTAATTTAGAGATTCTGAAAATAGCATGATGTTTGATGTTATCACCATTTTATGTTTCAGAATGTGCCCATTTACTTTTGGCTCACAATGCTCCAGTAAAGGTGAAAAATGCTCAGGGATGGAGCCCGCTGGCAGAAGCCATCAGTTATGGAGATAGACAGATGAGTAAGCAATATAAATTACTATTGTTGATATGTTTTCTAAAAATATGAAGGGATGCATTTGAGATATTTGTCATTCAGCATAACTTTCCATACTATGAGAAGTTTGCAGTTACTTACAAACTTATAAATGAATTATTCATGACTTTATATATATATAATTACCATATATATTATATAAGTATACGTAAGTAAAAATATATATGGACATACAACATTATATTCATTTCAGTAGTACAACATATTGATTACTTGTATGTATTGTGAAATGATCACCACAATAAATCTAGTTAACATCTGTCACCATACATAGTTACAGTACTTCTATTTTTCTTGTGATGAGAACTTTTAAGATATACTCTTTTACAACTTTCAAATATGCAGTACAGTATTGTTAACTATAGTCACCGTGCTGTACGTTGCATCCGCATGACTTATTTCTTTTATAACTAGAAGTTGGTACCTTTTGACTCCTTTAATCTGTCTGTTCCCTGCACCCCATCCCTGACTGTTGGTGGTTCCAGTTCTTACCTATACTGAGACCTAGCTGTCTTTTTGTCTCTCCAGGACTTACTCATAGTTTATACAGATTTTCATTGTGGTATATTTATGTTAGGGTAGTTTTAGGAATTCTATCAGCCTCTGTCTTATTTTTGTAGCACATCAAAAGTTAGTTTGGAGGGAAAGAGCAGTCTATGTTGGTTTGCAGTCTTATCAGGAACTGGCAGTCTTCTTCATTTGGGTCTCAACTTTATATTTCTTTTCCCAACTCGTTAAGTAGATTAACTTCTCTTATATGTTTTCAAAGTGGTCCATTATTTTCCTTTGCAGCACTCAGCACACTTCTAAATAACTGTTCAATGTCTTTTCCCTACGCTGTATCCTGATGGTATAATCTTTGTGAGAACTCAAGTCATGAATATGTTTTTTTATTCATCCTTTCATTTCTGGCTCCTAGAACAAAGAAAATTAAAACTGCAAAGAAAATTTGAGATTAATCAAGAATTAACATGTTTCTGAAAAGTATTATATTAGGATTTTTATTTACTATAACTCTCCTGAGATGTTCAAAACTTTAAAATATTTTTTCTTTTAAGAAAGTAATAACATTTGTCGTAGAAAATTAGGAAATTATTGAAGAAAAAAAGGAAATAATTTCACCCAGAGAGTTATTATATTTTCTTCTAGTTTCTTTTTCTAGTCATGTTACTTTCCTACTTAAAACCCTTTAAAAATTCTTATTCTTAAGATGAAGACGAAAATCTCTAACTTGGTTTATAAGATCTAGTATGATAATGTCAGTTTTTAATCTCCATCCTTATCTTGTTCTTTCCACATGGTTTCTGTATGTCAGCTCTGCTGGCTTTTCAGTTTCTTATATTCACACATCCTTCCCCTGCTGCCCCAGCTCCTTATAATTCTTCAGATCTCAGTTCAAGTACAAGGAAGCTTTCTCTGCCCGTATACTATGCCAGAATGCTACCTGTCACTTTCATTAGGCAGTAAGCTTCATTTAGGGTAGGGATTGTCTATTTGTCTCTTAAGTACATATCAGGTGCATTGGAAATGTAGTAAGAATGTGCAATTAGCTTTGACATTGAGGAACTCATCTTAGTTGGGGGAGAGAAACCAATGAATATTCTGCAGTATTCTGAAGTATTCGCAAAGTACTAGAGGAAAAAAGATGAGGGAGAAAGTAATTTCAGTTTTGGCATGGTGTTTGGTTTATTTAAGCTGAGTCTCAGAGGATTTTAGGAGTTAATAATTTAGGTGGGTAAGGACATTCTAGCCTATGACAGCAGAATATATATAAAGCATGGAAATGTAAAGAACAAGGCACGTTTTAGGGAACAATGTATATTTCAGTGTGGCTCCCTAAATGAGGCTACATGGCAACCATGGGTGAAGGGGTGAAGTGTAGTTTTGAGAGATGAAGTTTGATGGTAAAGGAGCCACACTGACTGAGATCTGCTTTATGTGCTTTTCAAGGTTTTAATCTCAATCTCCAGTCACTGTAAAACCTCAGAAGACTTTAAAGCAGGAATTGACATTATTAGATAAGCCCGAAGACTGTTTAATTGAGTAGGGAGGCAAGAGATTTTTAGAAAAACAATCTTTAGAACAAATGTGGTAAATTTGACTTAAAGAAGAGACAGTGTGTTTAGAAAAGTAAGGGATAGATTAGAAAGATAAATGAAGGAATCTACAGTGGTTGATTATCTCTTGGATACTGGTAGTAATGGAAGGATTCAGAGTAATTCCAAAGCCTTTATCATGAATTAATGGCTATCTCATTAATTAATTGATATACAGAAAATAGGAAAAAGAACAGTATGGATTTTAATTGATTTGGTGTTAGGTTTGTTGAGTTTGAGTTTTCTGTAGTATATGCAGGTGGAACTGTACAAGTAAGAAGTAGGAGATAATTAGACTGGAGCACAGAAGGAAGTGGAAGGCAGAAGATACACATTTAAGTAATACTTGGAGCAGTAGGGCATAGCTCCAAAAACTTTAGACACAAAAAACTGAAAACTTTATAAGTACTCTATATGGGAGAAGAAAGAAAGAGAAAGTTAAGTTAGTTGTGTTTTTCTGGAGTTCTTCATTTGAGTCTTTGTATGAATTCTGTCTAATATCATCCAAATCCTCTAAAGCTGATTTTACTTTCATTATCAATCACTGTTAATAAGATTCTTACAGTATGGGAGTACAAATATTGACCCTCTCCCCAAATATGATGGTAATTTTGTCTAATTGTGTTTTTTTATATAAATTTATTTATTTTATTTATTTTTGGCTGCTTTGGGTCTTCGTTGCTGTGGGCAGGCTTTCTCTAGTCGCGGTGACCAGGGGCTACTCTTCGTTGTGGTGCACGGGCTTATTGCGGTGGCTTCTCTTGTTGCGGAGCACGGGCTCGAGACGCGTGGGTTCAGTAGTTGTGGCACACAGGCTCAGTAGTTGTCGCTCGCGTACTCTAGAGAGCAGGCTCAGTAATTGTGGCGCATGGGCTTAATTGCTCCGTGGCATGTGGGATCTTCCTGGACCAGGGATCGAACCCGTGTCCCCTGCATTGGCAGGCGGATTCTTTTGTTGTTGTTGTTGCGGTACGCGGGCCTCTCACTGTTGTGGCCTCTCCCGTTGCGGAGCACAGGCTCCGGATGCGCAGGCTCAGGGACCATGGCTCAAGGGCCTAGCCGCTCCGCGGCATGTGGGGTCTTCCCGGACCGGCGCACGAACCCGTGTCCCTTGCATCGGCAGGCAGACTCTCAACCACTGTGCCACCAGGGAAGTCCCTAATTGTGTTCTGAGTGTTCGTTTCTGCTTCCACAAGGTGACGTTATTTTTAATGTGAAGTCTCATAGAACAGGAATTTCTTTGCATACGTTACTATGCTATATATAGTTGTTGTCACTACGTTTTTAATAATGTTTGGTTATTTTAACATAATTTTCTATTTACTAAATGTCTTCAGTCAATTAAGTATATTTAGTTAATGGAAACTACATGACTTCTGCTTTTCATTGATATCTTTCCTATTTAGGAAATTAATTCTTTTTGTTCTTTATGTCAACAGGGGTCTGTTTGAATTTGAAGGCAAGGTAGATTGAATAAACATTTATTAAAAAAGTATTTGCCTTTATAGTGGAGAACAATTATAAAAAGAATTCTACTACATTTAGGTAATATCACTTTGATATTAAAGTTAAAGTATAATGAACATGCAGGTTAACCAGATTCATATAAATTTGAATCTGTAAAGAACCCTAATGTTTTATAGGTCATTGGTTCTCACACTATTTGGATTTTATAGACCAGAAAAGAATTTTATTTAAGGATTGATGTAGAGTAGCTGACTTTTTCATTTTAGCATATAAGAACTTTAAAAGTACTTTCTTCTGCGATCACAATTTCATTAAAAAAAAAAAGACACTTTGAAACCAAAAATGAAAGAATAGTCCTTAAATTTAAAAAAAAAGTATATAATTTATAAAGAAAAAGAAATCCACTCTGGTACCCAGTTTTTTCATTTGGCTGCATATCACTGGAAACTTGAACAGTTAGTTGGCCACTGAAATGTAGACTTGTGTTTGGGAACTGCTGACCGAGATCACAGAGCTAGTGTGTAACTGAAACTAGGTCCCATGTTCCCTGACTTTTAGGTCTCATCCTCTTCTGTCCCAAAAGACCTTTAGTAATTTAAACATTGCTCTTTGATTTTTGGCTTTTAAAAATACATTGGGATTGGGCTTCCCTGGTGGCACAGTGGTTGGGAGTCCGCCTGCCGAGGCAGGGGACGCAGGTTCGTGCCCCGGTCCGGGAGGATCCCACATGCCGCGGAGTGGCTGGGCCCGTGGGCCACGGCCGCTGGGCCTGCGTGTCCGGAGCCTGTGCTCCGCAGCGGGAGGGGCCGCAGCGGTGAGAGGCCCGCGTACCACAAAAAAAAAAAAAAAAAAAAAAAAAAAATACATTGGGATTAAAGTTAGACCTGTGGTTAAAAATAAGTGTAGATTCTACTACTTCTCATATTCTTCCCTGAGCTTTTCCTAATTTGGCCTTTGTGGACAAAACAAATCTGATTTAATAAGCTTTTATCACTGTCTTCTTTCCACATTATTTTCCCCCCAACCTTATACTCCCCTTATACTTCTGTATTCCATATAAGGCACTAAGTAGTTTATAAGAGTGCGTACTGTAAAATAGTAAAAATAATAGTATTTTTATTTGTTTGTATGTATATATATGTATATGAAAACAGGACCAGGAGGAAATCAGCATGTATTGATGTATACATTTTACCCCCCTCTGTACATTTTTTCATCTTATTTCATTCAAGTCTAATATTTTCCCTTATTTCAATAAATGTTAGGGATTGATTGATTTTGCTAGTTAATTTTAGACCTTTATTCTAATAAACAAAACTTATACTTACCTAATTGCAGGCACAGTAGTAAGCAATTTATATAGAGCCTCTATAGTAACTCCATGTAGCAGATTTCACTTTATTCTTAACTGACATATGAAAAAAAGAAACTGAAGTTTAGGGAAATTAAGTAAATGTTCCATGTTTATACAGCTAGTAAGTAGTAATGCTGTGGTTTGCGCTTAGGCAATTTGTCTGAATCTCCATCTCTTAACTGTTGAGAAGACGCTCTGGGGGGTTTCAGGTTTTATCAGAGTCAAAAGTTCTTTTCACAGATAGAATAGGATTCATTTTAGTATTTTTTATGCTATGTTGGTGGTATGTGAGAGTACAGCCTCAAGTGAAAGAAGAACAGATGCAACTGGTAACAATTGCAGATAATTACATTTTTAGAAAAATAATGTCCAGTGGGATTTTTGAGATCTATCTTTGAGATCATCTTTTAGATCAGTGTTGACAACAGGACACTGCATCATCTTACTGAGATTGGTAATCTTGACTCAGTCAGATAAAGCCTACTGATGATTAAAAACTAGCAAAACTAGTATGAATAAGTTGATGTCGAGGTATCTGTTTTCAATTTTCCTTGAGGATCATAAGTTTTGCTAAAGGTATTTTCTAACTTATTCACAATATCTATATTATATCTCTGTAATAAGCCAGTGGTGTTTCCTAGCATGGTGAAATTGTTTTTCATAAATTTTTTATTGAGGTGTAATTGGCAATCTAGCATGGTGAAATTTATTTTAAATTAAAAAAAATTTTTAAATTTAAATTTTAGTTACAGCTCTTTTAAGGAAGCTTAAGCAGCAATCCAGGGAAAGTGTTGAAGAAAAACGACCTCGATTATTAAAAGCCCTGAAAGAGGTAGGCTAAATTTCTTTGCTGATTTTGCCCTAAAGGGTAATTGCAAGTGTACCTTTAAGCATTTTAAAAATACAGTTTAATTTCTCACTAATTATTAAGGGTCAAGGAGTGGTAAAAATCGTGCTTCAATTAAGCAATAATGACATTACAGAATACTCTGATTATGATGTGTAATCTTATGGGAAGCATTATTTGCTTTGATCTTAGAAGGCAGATAAAGAATTATTGCTTTCAATAAATTAGGTAAGAGCTCTAAGAAAAAAGGAGGTAAGTCATAATTAATGGCAGTAGTTTTCCTTTGTCCTTTGGATTGAAAGATTTTCTATGAGCTGAAGTGCTACTGCTTTAGGAGCAGTTTGCATTTTCTTTATGTAACAAAACTCTTTTTGTCTGTCCTACTTCATGATGGTAAGAGCTGGGTGTGCTGGCACAGAAAGGGAGAGAGGTTTATTTTCTGTTGTTTTTTTCCTCTGTATTTTGGATGCGTGAAAGAACTGTGGGAGAAAGATATATCATCATGACTATGTCTTCTTTTAGGTATGCTTTGTTTTTGAAATCTCAAGGGATAAATTTTTTTGACAATATTTGATTAATAGTTCCCTGAACAGTTATAGTCTTTGATGTTTAGCTTCTAATTTGTGAAATAAAAACGTTCTCTATAGATCTCATGTGATGACATATTATTTCAGATTTAGTAAACCTGCATTATCACTTTATAGAAAAAAAGTTTCTATTGCAGTGGGTGATTTTATTAGACCATTATGAGCCTACACAATAATCATTCTGGAAGTTACTGATTTTTTTTATAACACTTCTAAAGTTATTAAGTTTCTTTACAATACTACTTATTGTTATGCGAAATGGAATATTTATTGATACAAATTTAAATGCCTGTCAGTTTCAGATATGTTCTTATGTGATTAAAATGTTCTTGTAAAATCTAGAGTGGTGTGAGTTTTCCTTTGTAGATATGTGTAGTAATGTCTGCTATTGTAATGTAATTTTAAGTAATAACCATATATATATTTTTGGTTCTTTCTCCAACTCCATACATTGAAATTATTTCTTATTCCTGTCTATAGACCTTTAATGATAACACATTTTTTTAAAGCAAAATATTAAGTAGGTATAAGAGCTGTTAACGAAGGTGTGCATTCAATAATTATTCATATTTCATTTCTCAGCTAGGTGACTTTTATCTAGAACTTCACTGGGATTTTCAAAGCTGGGGTAAGAGTGTGCTATATTTTACTATGAAATATTTATGTATGCAGAAATGCAAGTGCAAAAATAACTATTATATAGAAATGTTAACATAACAAATATTGCCCTAAGGAAATTAAGATATTTTTCATCATGTTGAATGTGATGGTTATAAAGCCCTATGGTAATACTTAATTATCCTAACCTGATTAGTAACTTTCATAATTATTATTTTTAAGATTAAAAATTCTCTTTTTTTAAATAAAATGCTGGTTCAAATATTATAATAATTTAATAAAGGAATTTTCAGAGGGAAGAGAAGAATAATTATGGGATTATTAGATTACTGAATTTAGGGAAGTTTGACATATAGTATTTAGATCCCTGAATGTGAAGAATTCGGTTAACATTAATTGATTTTGTATGTTTTGTCATCTTTCAATCACGTTTGCTGCTTTTATTGCATACTTTATAGCCACTGTTTTAACATACTTTTTGGTTGCACACTCTTCCACTTATTTATGAAAGGCGTTAATTCCTAGATATTTTACAGTCATATATTGATTCACCTTGGCAAGGTAAGTTTTCTCTCCTCCCCATTTTAAACATGAGTCTACTTAGGGAGAAAACTTTCGTGTCCAAATAGGAAGTTTGATCCTAGTGACCTCTACTTTACTAAGTAAACAACTATCCAAACCACTAACTTTTGGGTTAAATATTTTTTTAATGTAATCTATGTATAGGTTTGAATATAGTGTACTTATGTGTGTTTTTTAAAGCATCTGAATTAATCTTTATGATATTAAAGATATTTGAATGCTTATTATCACCAAAATAATCATAAAAATAAATCATAAAGTAATCATAAAAATAAATCAGATATTGATAACTCTAGAAACCACTGTTAATGTTTCATATGAATATTTCAAACTCTTTTCAATGCTTACAAACGTGTGTGTATGTACATATATATAAATATAAATGTATATATGTATATATATCCTCAGCATTATTTTTTTTAATGGGATCATACTATTATATCATTATGCATTTTGTCATTTTTACTTAATATATCATAGATAGCTTACATTTTAGTTCATGAGGAAATACTTCATTTTTTTTTTAACAGCTGCATAATACTGTACAGCATGGGTGATTAAGGTTTTTCTAGTGTTTAATCTCTAAATGTAAAATTTTAATCCCTAAATATAATCAGTTTTTTCTAATATTGTTAACAACTTTAGCTCATCAGGCTAGTTTTGGCTCCATCAAAATCACACATGAGGGAGTTCCCTGGTGGTCTAGTGGTTAGGACTCTGCACTTTGACTGCTGTGGCCCGGGTTCAATCCCTGACTGGGGAACTGAGATCCTACAAGCCTCATGTCACAGCCAAAAAAAAAGATCACACATGATTTTGTTTTGTTAACTCTGATAGTCCTTTATACTCTATAAATTATTCAGAAGTCCCAGTGTTCTAGAATACTGAGAGAAAGAAAGGTTTGTAATAGCACTGTATAATAAAAGAGGTCTAAGTTAGATTGGTCAAAAGCCTGAGTACTGTTTTTTCACCCTGTTTTTTTCTATCTGTAAAGACCCCAGTCATTCTTGGTGATCCTAAACTGAGGTTGTCCCTTGAGTGTACTGGCTCTTTAATTGATTGTCTTAGTAATTGTTAGTGGTTTGAATTCTAAGATAGTCACTTTATGTTGCTGAGCAAAATGTTCTAAAATATTTTAAAAGTGACATTTCAGTTACATGAAGAAATAGAAATGGATGTAATTACTCCAGAAATTGTGCATATGATCTATAGTTATAAACACATTATAAATGTTGCATAATCAAGTTCATTATGCAACCACTGAGGTACTTGTTTAAAGTATTGCTTCTTTGAGAACTTGACTTTGATGCAAAAGAGTCAGCCCATCTGTTTCATTGTTGATAAAGGTTTTTACTGATTTCATGTCAAATTATTAGCACCTGATGGTTAGATGTCATCTATAATTTTAAAAACTAAACTCATTGGCTAGATTTAGCTTAGACACTTTGGATTAAAAAAAATGGATAATCTCTATTATTAGATTTGATTATCAAGCTTTTTTCCAGAGTTTAGGCATGGTTCCTCCCCTTGTTTAAGCCCCTAATATTAAAAAAAAAAAGAAAAGGCAACCCAGAAATAAGGGGAAGTTAAGAAATATTGAGGTCCGGCGTTAAGTTTAATTTAGAGGTAGTGGAGCCCACAAACTCTACTCTTTCTCCTTCAGTATTTGGCTGAAAATAGCCTCAGACTTGGTTAATAGCAAGTCTGAAGGTGACTAAATTATTCCAGTTTGAGTTTTTAGGTATGGAAAAGCTTTAAATTGGAATCTGAAGTACTGGCTCCTAACTGTTTGAAATGGCAAATCATATAACTTTCCTGAGCTTCAGTTTCTTCATTTTAAAAATGGGGATAATAATAACTGCCCCACCTATTTCAAGCCTTTGTTTTGGTGTAGATGAAATGAAATCATGTTTTTGAAGGAAGCCCTTCAGATACTGTAAAGTGTTAAATAATTTTATAATCACTCCAAATTTAACATTATGTGTATATAGCATGTTTCAACAGAAAAACTAATAGTTTTTTTTTCTTTATCTCATAATCTACAGAATATCCATCTTGTATTTGGGACTGTTTTTTGCATATTATAGATGGAAAACATTCGACCTAGAAATTCCTCTTAAAATCAGGGAGTAAGTGATAGCAAAACCAAAATTAAAATTTTGAGACTTTCCATTTTTCAGTTCAGAGGATTATGCTGCCTTTGGAGTACTGTGTTAGACTCTCAGATTATGCTGAGGTAACTTAAGATATAGACAGCCTAATTGTTCAGTTTACGTGGAGGAAGAAAAAGTCATCACAGAATTGGGAAAATGAAAATTGCTTTATTTTTGGAATGCATTAAAATCTTTTTTCCTCAATGATATCTTTTTTTTTTAACTTTTGCTTTTCAAACCCTAAGCTTCTTATTTTTTTTCTACATTCCCCTCTTCCTCCTTTTCTGATTTTTGATAAATGGGTATTGGTATGTGATTCTAAGTTTTGTTTTTATAGGTTACCATACTACTTCAAAAGATGTAATAAGTTAAATTTAAATTGTTAGAATGCTGTCTTCTTGTAATCATCTTTTTCATGCTACACCAAATATTTAAGGACAGAAAAACTGGATCTCCATAAGCATGAAAGAGGAGCTTTGATCATTTACGTAGATTTATGCCATTATTAATCTTCTTAACTTCTGTTGTTTCATATAAGGAAAAATTTTATTGGAAATTATTCCTTGTGTTCTTTGACCAGGGTAACTCTTAGTTGATATTCCCTCTGGGCAGTAAAATTTTCTTGCTTTTATAAAATAAGAAGTCTAGAAAATTGTCTTCAATGCTGGAAATCATTTTGGATTAAATGACCTCTAAGGATTTAAAAAAGACTTTTTTATATTTGGTATACCTTTAATGTTAATGAGCAAATATTGATGCTTTTGAAAAAGTTAACTAAAAAACTAGCCCTTAATTATCTCCAAAGTCTTTGTTTCTTTCTAACCCAGGTTGATTTATCACCCATTTTTAAAACACAGAGTTTTGTAAAATATACATGTAATATATCTTACATAGATACACACACCCACTTACATACACATGTACTTGTGATATAATCTTTAATTTCAAAAATTTTGAGTTTCACATTTTTTCTTTTTTTGGTATGTGGTAGTTTAATTATATGGCCTGTTATGTAGATTTATTTATCTATAGAATAACTCATATTTCCTCAAAATATAGCAGATAATAAATAATAAAAAACTATGAGAATATAGCTTGTGATATGAATGTAAGCAACACTGGAATGTAGAAATCTATAAGTCAATAAATAGTATGATTACATTTTATGGATTTTGAAACTGAGCTACAGTGAGCTTAAGTAACCAGCATATTTGGGATTCAGACTCAGATTCTACTATCTAGCTCTAAAAATGTCTTTTTCTATTACACATATTACTTTTCTGGTATTTAATCCAATTATATTTAGAGGATCAGATGGAATCCAGGCTTATCTGGTTACCCATTCAGGAGGGTTTAGTTACCACAGGGCATTGTTTTCTAACTTACAGTAATATCCTACAATATGTACCCAAGAGTGGCATTATATCAACTCTGCTACTCTTACATGTGTTTGGTGGGTGGTGGTGGTGAACTATATAGCAATTACAATTAAATAGTAGGTATTTGAAGTTGCTCAAAATTGCTTTGTATATTATTTTTAAGTGGAAAATACTATTTTAAAGGAAATTATTACAATTTTGGTGAAATAGTAAAATGTTTACATTACTCTTCTTCTAATTAAAAAATTTGTAAACTCTCAGAACTTTAGGTGGTTATTTTTTTGCCTTTTCTTTTTACAAATACAGTGCCTTTACTTTCCCGAATTCTGCCTTCTGATGCATGTAAAATATACAAACAAGGTATCAATATCAGGTAAGGTGATTTGATTTTTTTCTGAGTAACAGATAATTGAGATTTAGAGGTAGCTTTTCTTTTTGTAGTAATAGCTTATACTTGGATGTAGTATTTTATAACATGTTGTAATATATTCACAATATTTTATCTCCTTTGAGATACTACAGATAAGGAACCAAAGGCATAAAATCTTGACTAAAACAAAGGTATTACTACTTAACTACAGACTATCTGGAAGGCAAGTAGAGTGAAGATCATGATATAACACTAAGAAGATTTAAGATGGTCACCTCCCTCTTCCTAGCTTTGTAGGGAATAAGGGACACATAAGGAGGGCATAACTATTGTCCTGTTTTTCCTCCACCCCTCTCCAACCCTTCCCTCCCCTGTCTACCCATCCATACTTCTAGCCATTCATCTGTTCAGTCATCTATCCATTCTAGTGAACACTTTAAGACTAATCTTAATTTTCTTCTGTTTCCTTTTAAAACTAAGATTGATGGATCTCACGGGGAATCTATTTATTTTATTTATTTCAGGATTTTATCATTTTCTCTTTAGTTTTCTATTAATATAGGTATATTTACAAATTATATATATCTAAGCTATATATAATGCTGGTGAATATGCCAACTTTTTAGTATATTCATATCTATTAGTATATTTATATATACATAAAATTTTACATGTCTGTATCTTATAAAAATCCAGAATATTAATTTGAATATGTAAGGGTCTAGAACTAGAGATGTCTTAAAAGGTTATCTCATATAAACTCTTCATTTTATAGATTAGAACGTTCTGACAAGTGAAGTGATTTTTATGAGCATATTGCAAATTAATAACTGAGCCAGGACCTCTCTGACTTCCTGTCAGATCTTATCATGTCACAAGGCAGAAATTTTAAAAAAATCAACTCTTTATGAGATTTATTATTCAGTATGTTGAATTATAATGAAGAGATAACCTTTAGATGGAAGTAAGTTCTAGGGTCATTATTCTCCAGCAAAATTCTATTAAGGTAGAAGTTTCTGTGATTTTGTTTTAAAAAATAACCTCCTCAGATGTTTCTGATGATGAAAGTATTCATGCACATTAAATTCATGGTCATTATAGAAACCTTGGAAAATACAGAAAAGTATAGATAAGAAAACTAGGAAAGGATTTGATAATGATGTAGATTTAATTCAGTAGCCTATTGTTAGCAATATATTATGGTTATCAAAAAATTATCAGTTTAAAAATGCTTAATATAGGTGCTTGCCAAAGTTAGTAGATAACTTGGGAGAATAGTATTATCTCCCATGTGCTACTTTAACTAAAGGTTAGTTTTAGTTCTGTTTGATTCTTAAATTTAGGAGAAAAGGAGCTTCTTTCTTTTAAAAAATTGTTTCACATTTGTATATGACTTTTAAAAGTAAATGACATGATGCATATTACCTAATAAATATAGATGATAAAAAAACCACAAAATGGTTAAGATAGAGACATGAGAATAAGAGGCTGAGAGAGAATAATTGTGTCAAAGAATGTAGTTTAAGGGAAGCTACTGCAGTTTAGCAAGACTCTGAAACCTGGAACTTACTAGCAGCCGAGGTTGAGGGAGAAATGTGACAGGTTCAAAGTGCTAGTTATCAAACAAAGTTTACTAGATTAATGGAGAAGCTGCATTTTAGGATGTATGACAAAGGTTTTTTGCATAGATGAAGAATTATTTTAAAGAAAAAGAAGTTTGTTAACATTAAAAACTTTCAAATTTAAACATCAGGAGATGATTAGTTCTTTTAAACATCACTTCAAATGAATTTTACTTGTATCTCAGAACAGTTATATGATCGTTTAAAGTATGTTCTTTGGGAATTCCTTGGTGTTCCAGTGGTTAGGACTCCACACTTTCACTGCCAAAGGCGCGGGTTCGATCCCTGGTCAGGGAACTAAGATTCTGCAGGCCGTGTGGCGAAAAAAAGAAAAAAAAAGTATCTTCTTTGTTGTCAAAGAGAAATTAATACTTTAGTAGAAATAGGAAAGTGTGGGCAACTTTATTGTTGAGAATACTAACAAATATTTTCACTGTTAGTAATTTTGAGGTTACATATAGCCACTGACTAAAATAATCATTGCAAACTTTCTCAGTCAGGCTCTTCCTATTTCAAGTAGGCCCTATTTCGTTTTCACTGTTACTTGGGCATTTTTCAAGTTTTTATCTGAAACAGAGCATGTTCTACTCAAATCTTTGCATTTGTATAAAGAATTTTTTGTTCTTCATCGTGAATTACATGGCAAAATTAAAAGTATTTAGGCTTATAAGCTGAAAGCCAAGGACTAGTTAATACATTAAAATATCATTGTGATAAATTATATAAAAATTATATTATAAATTATATCATTATGAAAAATTAGATTTAAGGGCTCAAATGTTGCCAGTGTCAGTCTGTCTTTGTCTCTCTGTACATCTCTTCTCTCACTATTCCTACCCCCACCCCTTGCAACCCACTACTACTCTCACCCAGGATAGGCAAGAAGGGAATGGAGGCAAAAGACTGTTCTGGCCCTTTTCTTCTTTTTTTGTGGGGTATAGAGTTCCCTGGTAGCTGAAGCTTGGAGTCCAAATAGGCCACACATGTTAAATGATCTGTTCCTTTTTTGAAACTTCAGTAGCCCACATCTTATAGAGGTAGGGGATAAGCCCCTTTTACTGGCATTATTTTCTCTTATGCCACATGTACAAACAATAACAGGATATGTTTAGTAGTACAGGCACCAGTAGTACAGTAGCAGGCCACTGGAAGTGGTCCAGGGGCTAGAATTCAACGGTAAAGCAGCAGGTAGAGTTCACTCATATAGGAGTTGGTGGCTTGGTTTTTTTTTTAGGACTTCTTATTCAGTTCTGAGGGGTGTGTATATTTTATATGGCTCAGAAAAGAGCCTCTTATACATAGGATAACCATATTTCCCTGTTCACCTCTGTTGTCCTCGTAAAATTATTCACAGTATCACCTTCACCTTTAAAAACTACTAGTTTTGGTGATAAATTATTTGTAACCCTAGTTATTCTTTTGCATGCGAAATATGTTCCATTTTTCAGCTTCTCCTACAAAGCCTTGTGCAAGATTGAAGCACTTCAGGGTACTTGTGAACTTTTCCATTCCATTATTCTCCCAAATTTCAGCAAGTAGTGATTTGTAGATTTTATCTGAGACCAACCCACTGGGTCGACCATGCCAGGTCTTGGTTACAATGAGCACAACAAACATACAAGTGTGTGAGTCCATGAATATTTGCCATAGGAACGATCCATAATGTTTTCAGGCTGTGGAGATGTTGGAAAAGAAAATGTTGGGAAAAAGAATGCTAATCTGAATCTGGGAAGTCAAGCAGAAAGGCCAAGAATTTAGAGTAAGTTAAATGGTTTATCGAGTTGAAGGATGAAGCAAGGTTTGGTACCAAGCATAAGCATAGGTGCAGATCATAAGGACAAGACTGTGGACACACAGTCCTTAGTCTAACAATGTGGTCCGTCCATGGCTATACCTCTCTTATATACAGTTGACCTTTGAACAATACGGTTTGAACTACTTGGGCCCACTTATACATAGATCTTTTTCAAGAAATACGTACTACAGTACTACATGATCCAAGGTTGGTTGAATCTGAGGATGTGGAAATGTGCATACGGAGGGCCAACTGTAAAGTTATATGTGGAGGGGATGGGGGTCAGCGCCCCAAACCCTGGTGTTCAAGGGTCAGCTGTACTCTGCTGAGCTAGCAACTTGGTCTTGAAGGTGTCAAAGAATGTTAGACAGGTCTGCTTTCCTTTTCTGCCCTTCCCCCTTGAAGTAACTTTTATGGAGTAGCTACAGTAGAGGAAATGGTAGAGAATAAGGGTACAGTTAGAGAAATGCATCAACAATGTGGAAACAACCTTTTTCTTGCTGGATTAATGAAGTATATATTCAGAAAAATGAAATATAGATAAAATTGAATATATATTTAAGTATTCTTTTGGTGTTTTTAAATGAGATTTTAAATTTAGCTTTTATCTATAAATTTGACTTTGAAATATGGTATTAGCATCTTGGTTTGAGTTTAGAAGGAGCAAAACTTGTTTAATTAATATGAAGTTTTTATTGAAATTTTATTTGTCAGAATTTCTCATCTATCCATCTTTCACAGGCTTGACACTACTCTCATAGACTTTACTGACATGAAGTGCCAACGAGGGGATTTAAGCTTCATTTTCAATGGGGATGCGGCACCCTCTGAATCTTTTGTAGTATTAGACAATGAACAAAAAGTTTATCAGCGAATACACCATGAGGTGAGCATGTTGTCTTATCAGTATTCCTGTAAATGGTTTAAAAAAGTCTGTAGGGATTTACCCTGTGGTCCAGTGGTTAAGACTCCGCCTTCCAATGCAAGGGGTGAGGGTTTGATTCCTGGTTGGGGAACTAAGATCCCACATGCCACGGGGTGCGGCCAAAAAAATAAAAGAAGTTTGTGTATGCAACCAAGCCTCGGTGTAATTGTTTTAAAAGGCATAAGGCATAATTGAGATGGTTCATTCCTAAAGCTTTCATTTTCTTACCTCTAGTTTTTTTAAAAAGTTTTATCATCTGTTCTCTATCCTGACTAATCCACTGAGTCTGTTTGCTCTTAATTCACTGATGATCTCCTAGTTAAATAAACCCTAACTTCTCATAGTTCTCATTTGTTGAACCTGTTCTGGCCCTGTCCCCATTTATCTTCCTATCTTAGTTTCTTGTATTGTTGTGAACCATCTCTCTCTCTTTAGTACGAACACCTCTCTTGGCTCTCTGTCTGTACCGTTTTACTTTTCCCAACTCTTTGGCCACCTTTCTTTTCTCTGTCTTTTCACTCTTAAAGTACAAAATTATACCCCTTCTAAACACTATATCTTCATGTTGGAATTGCCTCCACAATGACCTTTGAGAGACCATATTCACCATGATCTTATATCCGTTTTTCCCTGAATGCTTATAAACCAAAGAAAAAGCTTTTCTAGTCTCTATATGTATCACTGATAGCCTTACAAATGTTTTTAGGTCGATATTTTGTTTTGTCACTGTGGCTTTTATTTTTCACCATTTCCTTTCCTTTACCACATCTTGTGACCCCTTCCTCAACATCTCTTAGATTAGACCCTCCTACTGTCATATCTGTTGACAAGACCTTAGTTACCTTGTATGTGTACTATTGAAATAAACAGTTTCCTAACTGGCACTGAGCAAGGAAGATTTGGATTCGAAGAGAAGAAAAAAAGACATTCCTTGTGGGGGAAACAGGATGAGTAAAGTCAGGGAAGTAGGACTAAGAATGGTTTATTTGGGAAACAGAAAAGCAACCTATCTGACTGCAGTGAAGGTTTCTCTTACTGAGCATAGGAACATGGTTTATGGAAGGCCTTAACAGCCAGATAAAATAATTTAGGATCTGTTATAGTTGTAATAGAGAGTCATAGATTCTTAAACAAGGTATTGATTTGATCTAAAAGTAACTTAAATGAATTCATCTTATATATAATAGTTTTTTGACTTTTCCTCCTTCCCTCTCTTCCTCAAACATTTATCAAGGACCTAATAAATGCTAGACACTGCTAGGTGCTATGGATAGTGGCATTGTATTAATAGTATACAGTTTGTCTCTTGGTATCTGCGGGGGATTGATTCTAGGAATCCCCAAGGATACCAAAATCCACAGATGCTCAAGTCCCTTATATAAAATGGTGTAGTATTTGCATATAAGCTACACACGTCCTCCCATATACTTTAATTCATCTCTAGATTACTTATAATACTTAATACAATGTAAAGCCTAGGTAAACAGTTGTAAATACAGTGCAAATACCTTGTAAATAGTTGCTGAGTGGCAAATTTAAGTTTTCCTTTCTGGTACTTTCTGGAATTTTTTTTTTTTTTTTAAAGAAGATGTTGGGGGTAGGAGTTTATTAATTAATTAATTTATTTTTGCTGTGTTGTGTCTTCGTTTCTGTGCGAGGGCTTTCTCCAGTTGTGGCAAGTGGGGGCCACTCTTCATCACGGTGCGCGGGCCTCTCACTATGGCGGCCTCTCTTGTTGCAGAGCACAGGCTCTAGACGCGCAGGCTCAGTAGTTGTGGCTCACGGGCCTAGTTGCTCCATGGCATGTGGGATCCTCCCAGACCAGGGCTCGAACCCGTGTCCCCTGCATTAGCAGGCAGATTCTCAACCACTGCGCCACCAGGGAAGCCCTGGAATTTTTTTTTCTCCAAATATTTTTGATCCCTGGTTGGTTGAATCTGCAGATGCGGAAGCTGCAGATATGGAGGGACAACTGTATATCAATTACTATCATATATTAAGCATTAAATGCCAGCATACTGGGACTATAAATACTTTAAAGCTCTTTTATTAAATCCTTAAAATAACCTGTCTAAATAGTACCATCTCTATTTTATAGATGAAAAAATTGAGGCTTATAAATGTTAAATGATATCGCTAAGATCACACAGCTAGTATGCAAGATGGATTGGCAAAGGGAGAGAATGGAAGGGGGGAAAATATGTGTTTTTATGGTTATAGGCATACTTCGCTTTATTGCACTTCACAGATATTGCATTTTTTACAAATTGAAGGTCTGTGGCAACCCTGTGTTGAACAAGTCTGTTGGTGCCGTTTTTCCAACAGCATTTGCTTACTTTGTGTCTCTGTGTCACATTTTGGTAATTCTCAAAATATTTTGACTCCTCTACCAGCAAACAGATTATGACTTGCTGAAGGTTCAGATGATGGTTAGCATTTTTTTAGCAATAAAGTTTTGTGGTTTTTTTTTTTAATTTATTTTTTGTCTGCGTTGGGTCTTCGTTGCTGTGTGTGGGCTTTCTCTCGTTGTGGCAAGCCAGGGCTACTCTTTGTTGCCGGTGCGTGGGCTTCTCATTGTAGTGACTTCTCTTGTTGTGGAGTGTGGTCTCTAGGCACATGAGCTTCCGTAGTTGTGGCACATGGTCTCAGTAGTTTTGGCTCAATGGCTCTAGAGCACAGGCTCAGTAGTTGTGGCGCATGGGCTTGGTGGCTCTGCGGCATGTGGCATCTTCCCGGACCAGGGATCAAACCTGTGTCCCCTACATTGGCAGGCGGATCTTAACCACTGTGCCACCAGGGAAGTCCCAGCAATAAAATATTTTTAAATTAAGGTATGTACCTTGTTTTTTTAAGCATGATGCTATTGCACACTGAACAGACTACAATACAGAGTAAATGATGGTGGTGCCACTTGATAGAATTGGGGCATTTGGAAAAGGAAACAGGTTTGGGGTTTTAGATGACCTTCATATTGAATCTGTTGCTGAAATCAGTGTATTTGTTTCAACACTCTCTTTATACAGACTTCTCTGAAGTATTTGCTATTATCGATAACTCAGTTCTTAAAATTTGCATTTCCTTGTGACTTGACCTTGATCATTAGATGTTCTTTTCCCATATCTCCTTCTTACTCTCTTTTGCCTGTTTCCTGTTGTCTGCTCACTTCTTGAATATTGATATGCGCTTGATGTTGTTCTCATTTTTACAAATTGCCAGAATAATCTCTTCCATTCCCACAGCTCTCACTACCTCTTATCAGTTGATAGTTCGCAAGTATATATTTGTAACTCAGATCTTCTGAGTGGGGACCTATCTATTTAAATGCCTAATGGATATCGTGTGTGTCTCCTAGGTACCTCAAAATTTAGCTTATTTAAGACTTAACACATCATTTTCCCTTTAAGGTGCCCGTTCTCCCATTTTCTTCCCTTTGGTGATTGACATCATTCTCTGTTCAGCGAGAAAAATTGGAGGGTTTTTTTGACATCTTTTCTTGTATTCTCACGTTTCCTAATTAGAGAACATGTGTGGTTATTCTTGTCTCCCTCATGTCTTATAATTATCCCTTTTTTATTCATGCTGTTATTGCCATAATTTAGATATTCATTATGTCAACTGGACTGTCACAAAAGTCTCATAAATGATCTTCCTGGCCCCCTTCTTGTCTGCTTTTAAATTATGTCACATATTGGAGATAGGTTGAACATTGAAAACAAATTCATGACACTTGTCTTCCTTAAAGACACTTTAAAAGTTCCCTATTACCTGAAGAATGAAATCCAAGTTCCTTAGCATGCCATGGTTCCTTCTGTGACCTGGCTTTTGTTCACTTTTCCAGCCTTTTTCTTACCCTGTTATCATAGGTACCTTCATGCTGAACTCTTTGCAATTTTTTTCCAGGCTATTTAGTGTTTCATTCCTTTGTTCGTATTGTTTCCAATTCTGAGGATACCCTTCTTCTTGTACCCTCACCCTGGTGGGGCACCTACTTAGTGTTACTTCCTCATCTGCCAAGTGACCATTGTTTTCTTGATGTTCTCACTAATCTGGTACCATAGAGCTTCTAATGCTGTTTTTGTCTATATGGCTTTCTTCTTTTTTTGGGCTAAGCTTCTCAGAGGTTTGGGGTTCTTTTAGTTGTAGTCTCTGGTACCTAATACAGAGTACATTCTAGTTAGAGTTTGGTAGAATCTTTCTGTAAAGGGAGAGAGTCAGTATTTTAGATATTTAAATATATTTGCAGGTCATATGGTCTCTGTCACAACTGCTCACCTCTGCTGTTATTAACATAAAAGCCACCATAGACAATATATAAATGAATGAGTATGGCTGTATTCTAATAAAATTTTACTTGAAAAACAGATGGTGGACTGGATTTGACTGCTGGCCATAGTCTGCTGACCCTTATTCTAGACTATCGTATATGTACTAAATAATTCGAATTCTTATGTTTTAAATAACAGCAGGATAGCTAACTGGGCAATAGATGAGTTGGAAGGATAGTACTAAAAGAGAAGCCAGAGATTAAGGCTAGTAGTGTAAGTATTAGCTGATGTTTTAGTATCAATGAGATCACCAGTGGTCTGGTATTTAGGGTATATGTGTGTGTATTTTATGTCTAAAAGAATACAGAAATGCTAGATTTTGAGCAGTACTCCTCAGGGCAGGGAATACTTGTTTTTTATCCTAATATGTATACATAAGTAATAATTGTTCATTAAATGTTTATTGAATGAATGTAATTAACAACAGGTCTTTTTCAATGGTGTGGTTAGGAGATAGTCTATGATTTACAGAAGAGTTATGTTTCAAAAGTTTATTTGAAAATGGGATGTTTGAAACTTAAGGCAAATTTCTTCATAGGTCGTGTTGTGTATAGTGTTGTTCCCAAGCTAGTACGTAAAATCCTAATTCATTTGTAATATATTTACATCATGATGGTTAACAATTCTGTACAATCTCTGCCAGTCAAAATTTCTCTTTAGGAAATTGTGTTCAGAATTAGTTTGGGTTACCAGGAATACATTTTCACCTGTTACAGCCTTAGCATTAATGTCAAGATTTTCTATCCCTCACTTGTAAGGGTGAAGGAAATGGGCTATACCTGGGTGAAAGTTTGTGGTGACGAATAGAAAATGGGCCTCTTGGGAATCTAGAAATCAGGAGGTAGGGAAAATAGAGCCTCTAGTTATTGTAAACCTTATGGATGGTTCTCATTCTCCAGTCAACTCTCTAGGTTCTGCCTTTTTTCTCCCTTTTTTCTTCGGATTCTGGGGTCCTAAATATCAGAGAATCTCTCTTGGCCTATTATATTTAGAATAGAACCTCATCTAATACCTACTCATTTACTTTTCTGTACCTGGTCTCTTAGTTTTCTGTCCCTGAAACAAGCACAAAGCTTTCTCTTTTAAAAAATAATTATCGATCAATTATTTTATGCCAGCACTGAGGAATATGTTGAAGTAAGGCTGCTAAATTGAGTTTGGAAATTATGGGTTGATATTTATGGATTCCTTTTCTTTGTATAAGGTGTATAGAGAAGATCCCATGTGGCCTCCTTTCCTTTTTTCCTGCCTTATCACCTCTCTCCTTTCCTCCTTCCCTTCCTTCCTTCCACTTAAAACTATTGGGAAAGAAAGGCTCATAGTGGTGGGTCTTTAGATTAAAAAGAACTAAAGTAAGATTCATCTATACTTAAAGAAAACAAAACCTTCTTACAGGCATTTTGTCTCAGACATGTCTACTTAATTCTTAAAGTAATCTTTTACAATTACTCTGCATACTTTGTACTTCTGTAATGGGTAATCTAGTATTGTTTCCATTACATATCTGGAAGAGTGTGAGTACACTTTTTATGTGTCCTGTATTTTTAGATTCATATTTAGTTATAATTCTAACTTATTTAGTTATATGAAGTTTACACTTCTGTCATTGTTTTTAGAGTAACTAGCACTTCACATTTTTTTAGAATTGGTCCTTTTTGTTTTTTGAAATCTGTAACGTTTTAATTGTTGACATTTTCATATGTGGCACTAATAACCTTTGAAAACCTAGATTCTTATATTTACCTTTTGCCCCCACCCCAGGAGTCAGAGATGGAAACAGAAGAAGAGGTTGACATTTTAATGAGTAGCGATATTTACTCTGCAACTTTATCAACCAAATCAATTTCTTTCACGCGTGCCCAAACAGGATGGCTTTTTCGGGAAGATAAAACAGTATGTGCAAGTCGAGATTTTTACACTTTAAAAATTGTTTAGTATTTAATGTTGCCAAAATAATGTGCTGGAAATACAGGTAGAAAGAAGTATCTTACTTACTTGTTTTCAAGTAGTTTATTCTCTTCTCCTTGAATTCAAATAGGGAATTATATTGGTTGGTTACAGAGTTGGAAGATATTCTTACAGAAGCCAGGAGAGAAAGTTTAGTTCATTTGAATTTTATGTTGAAAAATATTCTTGTTGTTAGTTGCCTTATTATTATACAGGGAACAATGTCTTCACATGGTTCCATTATATTTCTAATGCTTTATTTCTCAGGAAGACCACAAAGAAGCATATACTTTTACATTCATTTCCCTGGACCTTTTTTCTTTCTTCTATTAGAATTTTAAACTACTTCCTTGCCCAGTATCTGTCCCTCAGTATTCCATATATTTGACTAAAATTAAATAAGCTTACATTTCTACAACACTGTAATTAAATTAAATCTCAGTGGCGGTTTCCCCATTAGTGAATTGTAAACTCTTTCCATAATTCCCATTTCATCTGTCAGCAAGAGGTTATATAATATATAATATTTCAAATATAATATATTCAAAATATATTCAAACATTTTTTAGTTGCATGTATGAAGAAGCATCTTATAAAATTTTAAAGTCAAGGATAAGTAACACATTAGGTAAGGGCCAAGATTTTAAGAATTCTATTTATCTTTTATTACACACAGTAGAAATGAATATATCCTCATTAGAAAGACAAAAATAGCCTGTAATAGTCAGGGTTCTTTGAGAAACAAAATCAGTAGGAGTTCTGTATCTCTCTGTGTATGTGTATATATCTGCATATAGATGTATATATACCTATAGACGGAGAGAAGGGTGAGGGAGAGGTTGATTTATTTTAAGGAATTAGCTTGTGTGAATGTAGAGGCTGGTAAGTCTGAAATTTGTAGAGCAGTCTAGCAGGCTGGAAATTCAGGGGAGAGTTGATATGGTCTTGAGTTTGAAATTTGCAGGCTAGAATCTCAGGCAGGGTTTCTGTGTTGCAGTCTTGAGGCAGAATTGCTTTTCCTTTGGGAAACCTTAGTCTTTGCTCTTAAGGCCTACATTTGATTGGATATGGCCTTTCCATATTATGGAGGGTAATCTGCTTTACTTCAAGTCTGCTGATGTAAATTTTAATTAATCTAAAAAATGCCTTCGTGGAATTCCCTGGTGGTCCAGTGGTTAGGACTCAGTGCTTTCACCACTGTGGCCTGGGTTCAATCCCTCGTTGGGAACTAAGATCCTGCAAGCTGCACAGGACAGCCAAAAAAAAAGAAAAAGCCTTCGTAGCAACATCTAGACTGGTGTTTGATTGAACAGTTGGACGTCATAGTCTAGGCAAACTAACATAAAATTAACCAGCACACAGTCTTACACATAAAGCTGAAAAATCTCACTTGACCACTACTCACAATCCCAGAGTCCTTTGCAGAAGGTTATCCAGCTGTATATCCCCCAGACCTTTCTTTATGCTTTATGTACATAAATATCTATCTATAATAATATTTAGCTTTAGTTGTTGATAGGTTTATTTTTTATAAAGTATCATTTTATCTATTGTTTTGCAACTTTTTTTCCCCCAATGTCTTAGAAGTGTTTTCTTTTCAGTAGTATTACTTCATTCTTTTTAGCAACTGCATAGTATTCCATAGTATGGATATATTGTAATTTATTTATCCAGTCTCTTATTTTGGGACATTTAGATGGACACACATTTGTGTCCAGTTTTCTCCCACTATAAGTGATGTTATGTTTACTATCTTTTTACATGCCTTTGCACTGTCTTTTATAGATAGCAAGAAATGGATGGCTGGATTATGGGGAATATACATTTAAATTTTTTTATTGATATGATTTATTTTTAATAAATGCTTTTTCATTATAAGATTTCAAAAATTGATCATTATCACTTGAGTGTTTCCCAACCACAGAAAAATTCTCACTGTGAGATCTAGGTTCATCAATTTTCCTCTCTAAGCCTATTTGGCAACAAGTAGCATTATAGGATTCACAGTTGTGAGATCCTACATTGCAATCCATTTGTTGGCTTGAAGTCTTATTTGTTTGTACTCTGTTCTTCTGGACAGCATTAGAAGGATCACTTCAAGAGAAGATAAAAATTGAAGCTGCTGTTCATCTAGTGCTACTGCTAAGCAGCTCAAAGCTCTTGAAGAGTGTCTAGGTGATCTTCTTAAATCTTTGACAGGTAAGGAGGGAGTCAGTAATGCTTATGGTTCCCATTTTGTAGGTAGAAACAGGTACAGAATGCCTTGCTTTCTAATGAGTGGTAAGGAAGCCACCAAAAGCAAGGTGGAAATGGAAGCAACAATAAACACTTAGTTTTGGAATGCCAGAAAACAGCAGCAAGAGGAGAGTAAGTGATCTGCATGCAGGTAGAAATGGGAAGCTTGTTTTCAGTAGTTACTGATCATGTTTTTCGAGGTAAGGTATTTCAAACTGACCACCTGTGGGTCTGAAAAAAGGTGAAGGTTAATGTTGAAGGAGCCCTCTTTTCTTGATGTCCTTTTAATCCATTTGAGTTTCCCTATCCCCAATCCATAATATAAATACATAATTATATTGATAAGCAAAACTACTTGGTTGTTCTCCCTTTGTTGAAAGAAGCAAGCAACTGTAACTTGAAGTTTGGGCCTGTTAGAGAATATTGGAACAGGTAATTAATTTTAGTTGTACTAGAAATTTTTATGTGACTAAGACTATTTCTTTTTATTCCATTTTTTTCTATCTATAAAATGGGAACATTAATTATCCCTGACCCCTCCTTGTAACTCATGATACTTGACTATTAGCTAAATTAAGTTGTCAGATAGTTTTGTGCTACTTGGGAGTAGATTCTAAAGGAATACTATGTGTTGTTTTTACTTAGACTTAATTCATTTGCAGATTAACTACCATACATCTTGTGTGTTTTAAATTTTCCTTTACAAATTTGAAATGTGTTATTTTATGTATTTTTTAGCTTAATAGAATGTATAAGATAATTTGATAATTTCAAGTACCAGAGGAATATTTTATTTACATCTAAATGTTATATGTTTATGAAGAAATTGTGTATTACTTCGAAACAAAAAAAATCTAAGATAAACTTTATTATTTTGAAATATTTGATTTTGTTTTAGGAAAGGGTAGGAAACTTTTTGGCCGACTTTTATCTGGTGAATGGACTTGTTTTAGAATCAAGAAAAAGAAGAGAACATCTCAGTGAAGAAGATATTCTTCGAAATAAGGCCATTATGGAGAGTTTGAGTAAAGGTGGAAACATAATGGAGCAGAATTTTGAGGTATAACTTTTACTTTTCTTAATTTATAATGTTCTAAAGACAGAGGGGGTAGACTTCATTCCTGGCATTCAGTGAGTTTATATAAGTATGCTCATAGGTTTTGTTTACTATGTATCACCTTTTATTTTTCTGTGATACGGTCTTTGGTGATTTTTTGTGAACCTGTTCTTGATCTTTGAGTCTTCACTAATAAATAGATTAAAATCGTTTTGTAAGCATGAAACCTGGTGTTAATTTTTAACCCATGTCCCTTTGCATATATTCTTTTTCCTACTTCACCAACTGAAATCTTATGCTGCTTTGAAGACCTGGCTAAAAATCTACCTACTTTATGAAGTCATTTCTAGCCTATACCTTCCCATAAATTTTTTATTCAGTATGTATTTATTGAAAACATGGTACATGAAAAGAATTGTGTGACAGTAGGAAAAGGGGAGGGAAATCAAGGAAATATATAGCTATATGAGACAAGGTAACTTGGCTCTATAATCTTATTTCTCTAGTAGATGAATTGGAGGGTTTCTTAAATATTTTTAATTTTAACAATTTTAGACTTTAAAACCAGAAAAAAAATGATTTCCAAATGTTAACATTCTACTACATTTTTTATAGCAGTGTTTTTAGGATTGGGACCCTTTAGTGGATTATGAATTCAATTTGTGGGCTGTGACCCCCACTTTTTTTTTTTTTTTGAAGTAGAATCTAAATTCAGAGAATAAGGAAAAACTAGAGCACATAGTATGGGTCCTTATTACTTTATGAAACAATAGTGTTAGGGGTGTATGTTGTGTCTACTTGCATATGTGTGACTGCTGGGTTATAGCGTAAAATGTGAGTCACAGTCAGAAAAAGATTAAAGGCTACTATGAGGAGACTTGAATTCCTTGAATGTTTAGCCTCTCCCCTATGGTATTGTGCCAGATTGCATTTTCAGGATAGACAAACTTTTCAGAATAGTATGCCAGGTCTCAACTAATTCATGGTGATACTGTGTGTGCCAGCAAAATTATTTTAATGTTTAGAAAGTTTATGTGTTGAGTGAATCAACCATAGTTTAGTTAAGTGAATATAGGATGTAAAGTGCTTAAGAATCCACATTAAATGTTTAAGTTAAAATTGTGATCCAGTTTAGTGTGATCGTGTCCCCTTCCTGCCAGATCCTCTTTACAGTCCTCATTTTTCTTTTGTCCTTGGGTTAGAGCCTCACTAGACTTTATTTTCCAGAAGCCTCCTGGTATTTGCTGATCTCTCCATCAGTAGGAGGTAATAGGATATGATATGCTCAGGAAATAGAAATGGAGATGGATTGAAGAGAGGGAATGATGAGCATAATCTTTGACAAAGCTGTTACCCTTTCCCATTGTTAACCAGACATAAAGACCATTTCTTTGGACTATATTGTGATTTAAATTTTATAACAGTTCTTTTTAAAAAAATGATTTTGTTGTGGTGGTGCTTATTGCTACCTTTGTTTAATTTTGGCAGCAAAACATGTTGGGATGAGTACACAAATTTATTCTCTTTAGGGCAGAGATTGTAACTTGATGCACTTGAATTGGTAAAGGGGTCTTTAGATGACATTTTAATCATGTATAGTTTGTCACATTGAAATTAAAACATAGTTTAATCCCAGATGCCTGTATAATAAAACAAAATAATATGAATTAAATAATTAAGCTTCTGACTTCTGATCAGATAAAAGGAAATAGTTCCTGGGCATTGTGTGAAGTATTTTTTCATATATCATCTCATTTAATTTTTAATTATCACAATGACCTGATGAGATAACTATCATTGCCCAATTGTATAGAAAGGAAAATGAGGTTTAAAGAAATTAATATATCTGAAGTCACAAAGCTATAAGTAGCAAAGATGGGTTTTGATTCTTGGACCCTTACCCCAAGTTCTTCTTGTTCTTGGTCTAAGTATATTGCTTCCCAGATTGCCTTTGTTAAAGTCTCTTCTTTGTGTGTATCCAGATTTTCAACACATCTTAGCAATTCTTACAAAATATTGTGAAGTTGAAGGTGTAAAAGGAATGAGAGAACCTTGCTATTGGTAAATGTAGTAAAAATCAGTATTGTGGTGTTTTTTTCAATGATGTATAGAGAACACATTAGTAAAAAGCATGTTTTTGGCTTTGGAACATTATTGAAAATTTCAAGAACTTAGAAAATATGTATGACTATTATGATTGTTTTCAAAAGACATGAAAATATTATATATATGTGTGTATATATATATATATATATATTTTTTTTTTTTTTTTTTTGGCCATGTTGTGTGGCTTGTGGGATCTTAGTTCCGCAACCAGGGATTGAACCTGCACCCTTGGCAGTAAAAGCTTGGAATCCTAACTACTGGACCACCAGGGAATTCCCAAAAATATTATATTTTAAAGCCACATTTTAATAAAATTTCAGTTCTTAAAATTGTATGTCCTTTTAAGAATGAATTTATGTTCTTTATTCTAAATGAATAGCTTTTGAGTTTCTTTTTTTTTTCAGACAAATATTTGTTTTAATTTCTATAAGAAATAGCTTATAGGTAACACTTAGAAGTAATTATTTGCCTTTTAACTAGTTTTGCCATTTCTACTCCTTCTTTCCCCTCTCCTTTCCAGACAGTTCTAATATTTAGTATATATTTTGACAATATTTTTTATAGTAAAATTTAAGTGTTCAGAAATTCTTAAGTTATGGATACTTGCTCCTCCACTTTTGGTGCTTTTTTCCACTTTGTTCTAACCAATTATTGTTGGAGGGGGGAGTAATGCCCCATTTATACCTTAGACAGTCATTGATAAAAGCACTAATTGTATGCCAGCTATATATACAGAATATTGAGTTAAACTCTATTAGTGATTATGTACTTTTTTAATATATAAAATCAAAATAAGAATATATAGATATAAAATACATGAATGTGTTAAACTTTCAGAAACCTTTGCCATATAAAATATTAGAATTCAGTAAATCTAGCAATAAATCAAAACTGTTTCTTGTATGCTTCAAGGAAAACAGGCATTAAAAGTTTGCATTTAATTATGTAGGAAAGGTTTGATTCCATTTTAGTTACAGAGCCTACTGACTTAGGGAAATAAACTTAGAAAGCCATCTGGTGTCCTGTGTCAGCCTTCATGTCTTCCTGTTTCATTAGATAGTTATGGGAACAGTATAGTGGGAACACTGATGGGTTCAGCTGTGAGTATCAGTATATAACAAAGGATCAATTAGAATAAACATAAACTAAGAAAGACCTTATTAAAATATAATAACTGATATTCATAATGATGAAGTAAAGTGCTCAGTGGAAGGTTAAATTAGATTCATTACAGTCTCTACTAAGATGGGGAATATATAATGTATAGTTTAGAAAGAATTCTATTGGAAATAGTAGAAACTGCTTAGAGAATTTTATTACCTGAAAAAATATACTTATATGACATGTCGCATTATCTAATCATGCCAGGAAAATGAGTCTTTACTATGATAATATATATATGATAACATATATATGATTTTATATATATATATAAACATCAGTTATAGCCAAATGTATATACAGGTATTAAATGTATATAGGTATTAAATAGACTAGAAGCAAGAGTAGACAAATTTTAAGCAGTGCTCTGAAAGAGAAATTGACCATGATCTGCTTAGTTAGATAGAGATTTGGGTGGAGGTGTGATTAACCTTTGCTATGGTTCTGGGTTGGAGCATCAGTGGTAAATTTTTTCAGTCATTTCTTCTGTTTGTTACAGCTTCTATTAGCTTGTCTGCCTTCTGCAGGATCACAAGACACTGTTTTACCTGATGTTTTGCCACAATATTTATGACAGTCACTACCTATTAAGCCCATTTGTCATTCTATTAATAGCCATTGCCACATGCCATACTACTGTGTGTAGTATCACATTTTATATATCATATTTGATATGGGTTATGATATAATTTTGGCTGATTATAACAGTAACTTAAACAAGACAGGAGTTTATTTTTCTCTCATGGAAAAATCTGAGTTTATATGGTTTCTTTGTTCTGTGAGTTAATCTCAGACCTAGCCTTTTTTTTTTTTTTTTTTTTGGTCTTATTTCTCTACCATTTCTATGATCTGACCCTCATTCACATGGTATACGATGTTTTATTACCTGTTTAGCATTCCAACCATTAGGAATGATAATTCCTAATAGTACTTAGGAAAGAGAGGACATGCCTGTTCTGTTTGAATACCCAGTCAGAAGTTGCATACATCACTGCTCAAATCCCATTGGTTAGAACATAGGTGTAACTAATTTAGCTAGCTGTAAAGATATCTAGAAGTCTTTAATCTAGGAAGTCATGTGTCCAGCCAAAAATTGGTAGGGAGGTTCTTTTACAACAAAGAACAGGAGATAGATTATTGATTGAGTAGACAATTAGTATTCTCTAATGTCTCATTGTTAGATACATACCTGATGCTTCAGTTACCACATAAACACTAGTAACTGTCACCCAATATATACCTTCAATTCTGACCTGTCTCTTAATCACCAGATCTATAGTATTTTGCCTACCTCCACTTGGATAAACATAGGTATCTAAGATTTAGTATGTTTAAATCTGATCAATTTTTTCATTTTTCTTATTTTCTCTGTCTTGAGTGGTAACACCATTATCTACTACCATTACCCAAACCAGCAATCTGAAATTTGTCCTTGGACTTCTTAGCTTTCCTTAACCTCTGTGTCAAATCGATTACAAAATCCTAAAGATCTCGTGAATCTATTTCTCTTCTTCCATTTTGAAATAGCTTATCATTTCTCATTTGGATTACTGAGATAGCTTCCTAGCTTACTCACTGCTACCAGAATGACCTCTCTGAAATAGATTGAACTATGTAAAGCCTCAATAACTAAAATGTATAGAATATTTACTATGTGTCAGGCACTATTTTAAGTATTTGATGTTAACAAGCCAGTTTTATCCTTACAACGACCCTCTGAGGTTATGTAGTTGACTAAACTGAGACAAAAGAGGTTTAATAATTTGTCCAAAGTCAGCTAGTAATTGGCAAAGCCAGGATTTGGTCAGTCTGGCTCCAACGTTTGTGTTCTAAAACATTATATTGCTCAAAATATTTGTCCATTGCTTTCTGAGTAAAATACAATCTACTTAGTGCACAAAACCCTTTCAAACTACTTTTTCTCTTCTGTGTCTTGCCCTCTTACCTTGTATCTTGCTATTTTTCCTTCATGTATGCTACACATGAAGGGAAAAATAGCACCACACTTGTAGTTTCCCAGTACAGCATGCTTTTTCTCACCATTGTACTTTCCTCAGTGTCCTTCATTTGGTTATTTTGTTCTCTTTCTTTTAGACTTCTCCACCAGGAACCACCATTGCTGGTACATCTTTTTGGCTACCCCAGTCTGGGTCAGAGAAACCTCTTCTCAGTGCTTTTATGCCATCCTCTTGATCCCTCTATCATACCACACCCATCCTGGATTATAATTATCTACTTCCTGTGTGTCTCTTTGTAAACTTCTCAAGGTCAGAACGTCATCTTTCATATTGCCTGATGCTCAAAAACTGTTAGTCTCCCTTCTTCCCCTATTCTTCTGTTGCTATTCAGAGATCATCAATGATTTCTAACCAACAAAATCTGTGGCCTTTTTTTCAGGCTTCTTTCCCTTTAAAGTCTTTGTTATGATATTGAAACAGCCTTTTCACTTCCATGATACTTGTCTTGCATCTTGTCATGATACTTGATACTTGTCTTGTATCTTGTCATGATACTTGATACTTGATGCTCTGGTTTTTTCTTTTCTCTTATTGATTAATATCTGGCTCCCTTCTCTCCTCTCCACCCAACCCCCACCCAACCCCCTGGCAAATCTGTGTAGTTTTTAGGGCTCAGTCATCAGTCCTCTGTTTTTATTACTTTTCATTTAGTCAGAGACTTCTTAAACCATTATCTCTAAATATGATTTCTCTCCTTTTCTTTTTGTAACTGCCCTCTAGGAACTTCCCAGTATGAAATAGTTACTATTATTTACTGAATCCTTTATACTGTGCTAGGCACTAAGATTTTCCATACACTATCTCCTTGAATTCTTAACTATGAGTTGGGTGGTCATATTCCCATTTTGCAGGTGAGTTAAATTGATAATAATACAAATAACATGCCCCAATTCACACAACTACCAGGTAGTGGAGCTGGGTGGGATTCCAGCTCATTTTTGTGTCTTCAAAATCCTTGAGTTTAACAACTCTAATATGCTGCCTATTAACATCTTAAACTTATTATATCCAAAACTATACTTCTCTGAATGGAACCCTCTCCCAGTGTTACTGTTCATTTTGTTATTTATGTGTCTTTCACTTATTGCCCTTTTGCTCTACAGTTTGTGTTGTTGGTTTTCCTTAGGAATTTTCGATTTCTACTGCCACTCCCTTAGTTCTTTATTGCCAATTCATCCTATAGTGATCCAAGCTCTTAGTTAACAAAGATGAGGTGTAAGTTTTAAATCTGATATGACCTTTACCACTGTTGTTGATCTCCCTTTTGAACTTTCCTCCCTAGTTCAAATCAATCTAGTGTTTCCACTGTTAATTCTCTCTGTCCAAAATATTCTTTTTATTTTCTTTTCATTTAAATTTGAGCCTCAAACCCCTAGTCTCGATTTATTGTCTATAGAAAACTGCTCTCTTTTCTGAACCCCTGTATTACTCAGTTTTTTGTAAGCTCATTTGATCTCTAATCATTTAATAATTTGTATTCCTGATTAACTATTCATGTTTGTATGTGTTTTTTCTTTCCAACTTTGAATTGTAAACTCCGTGAAGTCAGGATTAGTCTTTATACTTCTCTGTAGTTCCCATGTTCAGCATCTAGCATAAAACCAGGGACATTTTAGATGATTAAAACATCGAATGGGGCTTCCCTGGTGGCGCAGTGGTTAAGAATCTGCCTGACAATGCAGGGGACACAGGTTCCAGCCCTGGTCTGGTAAGATCTCACATGCCATGGAGCAACTAAGCCCGTGTGCCACAACTAGTGAGCCTGCACTCTAGAGCCCACGTGCCACAACTACTGAAGCTCATGCTCCACAACAAGAGAAGCCACCGCAGTGAGAGCCCGTGCACCGCAACGAAGAGTAGCCCCTGCTTGCTGCAACTAGAGAAAGCCCATGCACAGCAGTGAAGACCCAGCACAGCCAAAAATAAATAAAAACAAAACAAAACAAAAAACAAACAAAGAAAAGACATTGAATGAATGGATTTTACTACTTTGACACTTTTCTTTTTATTTGAGATTTAAAAAATGATAATAAGTATTGGAGCTTAAATCACCATGGAAGTATCTCAGAATAACCTCTTAAAGCATTATATTGAAGAGATTAAGTAGATTATTGTATGTTTTAATTTTATATTTTAAAAAATGTAATTTTCTTTTCTCCCTCCCTCTTCGTCTCTGTCTCTGTATCTCTCTCTTTCTTTCTCTCTCTCTCCCTCTCTCTGTTTGTTATTTTTTGGCAGCCAATTCGAAGACAGTCCCTTACCCCTCCTCCTCAGAACACTATTACATGGGAAGAATATATATCTTCTGAAAATGGAAAGTAAGTGTTGTTTTGTTTGTTTATATATTCTTTGGTTTTTAGAAAAATTTGTAAAAACATGAATATTTAGGCATAAAATTTTTTTTACAGAGAATTATTAGTATAGTTTCATCTGAAGCAGTTCTTTTTCCTTTTAAAATATGGATGAAGGGGCTTCTCTGGTGGCGCAGTGGTTGAGAGTCCGCCTGCCGATGCAGGGGACACGGGTTTGTGCCCCGGTCCGGGAAGATCCCACATGCCGTGGAGCAGCTGGGCCCGTGAGCCATGGCCGCTGAGCCTGTGCGTCCGGAGCCTGTGCTCCGCAGTGGGAGAGGCCACAACAGTGAGAGGCCCGTGTACCGCAAAAAAAAAAAAAAAAAAAAAAGATGGATGAAGCATGATGGAGAATCATCCCCAGTTACATTCTTTTTGAATAAGTTGTAGAGCCTTCTTTTTACATCCCTCTTGCCAATTTATATACACCAAAAAACCTATAGGACATTGTTCTAAGGAAATATGAGGACTTGCCCAATGCAGTTGCTTATTTGAGTTTTTGCACTGTATGATGAACTTTATATTCTGTTATTATCCAGAGTCTTTTGCAAGGTATGTAAGGCTACTCATTGTTTACCTACTTTTTGCCTTTCCAAGCTCATTTCCTGTCATCATCTCTGTTTCAGCCTGTGCCAGACTACTTCTTACTATCCTTACCAAAGACGTTTGCTTAATGTTATATTGCTAATACTTAGTACCTAGTACATAGTTTTTGTATCCAGTAAATACTTATTGAATAAAAGAATGATGAATGAATGGTTTATTTTGAATGAATAAATAAATAAGAATTTTTTTCTGGCTGATGATGTCAAAGAAAATACAGTCCTTTGTAGAAAATATTCTTTTGGTGGAGAATAAAATATTACCTACCCTCATGCTTAGTAAGAAGTTGTCTTTTTTTTTATGTTGAAAGGTTTATTGTTATACTTTTTCTAACTTCTCTAAAATGTTTCTATCTTACAATATTCTACAAGTAATGTAAAATTCTGTATTCTTTACATCACTTCTTATTGATCAGTGCTGAGAACCATTGACAGTAAGAGATTGAATTGAATAAGTGATTTAAAAGATATAAAATATTTTTAAAGTTTGTTTTTTTCTATGGATTTGCTTTGTTATTAAAAATAGTGATTATTAAAATTCAGTATGAAATTTTCTGGGTTTTGATCATATTCTTCTGAACTTTTATGCTTTGCTATTTTCTTTTTCCTGTTACCCTTGTCTCATTTATTATACATGTTTCATTCCCTTTTAGCATAATTTTATTTCTATCAGAGTAAGAAAAGTTGAAATACTAATGAATGTCATAGGAAGATGACAGCATGTGGAAAAAATTTCCTAATATTTCTTTCTTTCTTTCTTTCTTTCCTTTTTCCTTTTTCATTTTAGAGCTCCTCATCTGGGTAGAGAACTGGTGTGCAAAGAGAGTAAGAAAACATTTAAAGCCACAATAGCCATGAGCCAGGAATTTCCCTTGGGAATTGAGTCGTAAGTTTGTTATTAACTGCACAAGTTTATGAAAGAAGCTATTAAACTCTAAAGGCTATAACAGTGTTGGCATCTGAGTGGTGCATTTGAGGCCTTTGAAATGTAAAAGCAAACAGCCATTGCTTTGACAGTGTGTCGTGCTCCCTTCTAGAAATTTTCCAGCTCACAAAATATTAACATTTTAATTATTTTAACCAGATAAATTTTTGAATAATTATTTTTTAATTACAAAAGTAATACATGAATACATGCTTATTGTAAAAAACTAACAGTTTGGAAGTTTATAGAATAAAAATGGCAGTTTTCTTTCACCTCAGGTAAATAACTGCTGTATTTTTGTCTAGATTTTTTCTGTGTTTTTTTAGAATTTTTTATAAAAATGAGGGAACAGTCTACATTTTGTTCTGTTAGTTCCTTTTTTTCTTTTAAAAGTGAGTTATCTTGGAGTTCTTACAATAAATACATTATTATCTATCTTTTTCTTCTTTCCTTGGTATTTTGTAGTATTGATGTATTGCCATTTATTTTATCATCCCCCTACTGATAAACATTTTAATTATTTGTAGTTTGTCACCCTTATAAACAGTACTCCTGGAGTACTTGAATATATCCTTCCAAACCTGTATTCATCAGATGCTTATTAAAAAAAATTGATTTGGAGAGATGGATGGAATGGGAGGTGGGTAGCTAGAGCCGATTCTGACAGAACTGTACCTTTAGGCTTCTCATTAAAGTAAGGGATGAATTGAAGTCCTAGGCTTTCCTTTGTAGATCATTCCACTTTCAGTCTGGCCTAATACATTAAAAAAAAAAAAAATTCTCACAGAAGAGAGCAGGACCCTTCTTTTCTACAAATTCTGTGCACATCTCATACTCCTCAATAGCCAAGCTTTGGAAGAGTAGATAGAATTTGGTATACAGTCCTCAAGTTATTGATCAAAGAGGGAAATAAATAAATAGTTCTCAGAAGATGTGGGAAGGGAATTAGCCATACATACAAATCTGCATAATTTATCATATCTTGGACCCAAATGACTCCAAGATGCACCAGATATATACTCTAATGAAGAAGAATAATGTGGCAAATTATAAGGTGTTCTCAATTTTAGGAGTTATCCCAATTTCAGAGATGTTAATATGTGGAAAAAAAATGGGTATTTTAGAATTTATAAAATGTGGAATTATAGCCATTCCCCCTGCAAAAAGTAAAATAAGGAATATAGATAGCATGTAAAAGCCAGAAAAAGAACTCATTCTAGAATAAAATATAAGTCAAAGAACAGAAGAAAATTCCTTGTAAATACTATAGTAAAACATAAAAAGAACATGAAATTGGTAAACTAGATCACTCTGAGATGATAAGACAACAGGATGAAATGGAAAGGAGATTGTAAAGCTAAGGAAATAAATTAAGCACTAAATAGCACTATTGCAAAACAAATACAGTAGAAACAACAATGAACAGGATAGATGTGACCAAAAATTAAATTTTTATAGCTTATAGTGAATCCAGTGAAAGAAGAGGTTAAAGAAATTTGAGAAGTAATATTTATGGAGGAGAGTGGTTCAATATAAGGATCATTGCTGTTCCACTTAAATAGAAAGCCTCCAAAATGTAAACAAAATAGTATTCAAAATATGATAGAAGAAAATTTCTCTGTATGGAAGAACTAAATCTGTAGGCTAACATTAGGCTCCAAGAAAAATTGATAGAGAAGGATTAGTAACAATGATTATATTGGTTAAACTATTGTATTTCAATTGTTAATAGAGAGCTCTAAAGGCATTCAGGTCAAAAAGGGTAAAAAACAGCCTGGTCTTACATTTTTTCACATCTTGACATTGTTGAGGCAAAGAAAGTGTGATCTGATAGTATATCTAGGTAAGATGTCATTTACATATCAAGGCAATTGAAAAGGCACAGAAGAATTCAATAAATATAGCAGCCATGAGCCTTTTTTGAAAGAAAAATACTACTACTTGAAAATGAAATTCATCCAACCAAAGGATAAAAGAAGATAAAATATAATGACTAACATAATACTGAATGCTAAGAGACCTCGTGAAATTGTAGTTGAGGGAAGGATTATAAACTGAAATTTTATGCCAGTCGGATTTCCCTTTAGCATGTAAAAAAGAAACACTCAGTTATCAAATCTATAAGAAATCAAGGAATAATAAGTACATAAGAGCCCTTCACACACACAAAATTGACAGTGAAATTCAGGCGTCCAAACAGTGAGGCTAATTAAAGAACTTGGGAATTCGTAGACTTCAGGATGAAGACTAGTGTAAGCCTTGAATCTGCTGAAATATAGATCTAAAATCAACAACTGTGGAAATTATGGCTGCCCAATAAAATGTGAAATTTATTAACTCTGACACAGTGAAAAGAATAATAAAACAAAAAATGAGGAGGTAGAAGGAGGTGTCATTTTCTCATCTTTAATATCTGGAAGTCAGTAATACTGTGTAAGTTTGAAGCATGTAGTTATAAAACAACATAAAGACACAATGAAATCAATTTGAAAAATTTTTTTCTCCTTCCATTTTTCAGATTATTGAATGTTTTGGAAGTAATAGCTCCCTTCAAGCACTTTAATAAGCTTAGAGAATTTGTTCAGATGAAGCTTCCTCCAGGCTTTCCTGTAAAACTAGGTAAGAGAAAAATTTTCGTGTAAGTTCAGTGTCTATTAGAAATATGGAGCTGTTTACTAATATTTAAGAAGAAGAAATATGCTTTGAAGGAAAATGGATTTCCTAGTTTATATTTTTATATGGTTTTTCTGTAATTACATGCATTGATATTCATGTTTTGTCAAATATATAAAGTTCCTGATGAAAACTCTAATTCTACTTGATTTAAGTCAAATGTAATGGATATGCAAATATTTCATTCAGGAGGGTGTGGGTGAACTTATGATGCACTGTGATAATGTTTTAATGTGAAATATAGGGAGACTGGATTTTAGCCCAAGTTTTCAGCAGACTCTGAGTTTCTGAATAGTGAGAATGTTTCTGTTGTCAACAGTCATTATTCAGGGATACAGTAATACTCCTTACATTTTATTTTTCGGTCTTAAATGTGTCAACTTAATTTTATTTTAAACAATGATCTTTCAAAACAGTAAACTCTCATTTTCGTATATATTTATCTTCTTAACTATATTAGAAAACTGGGAGCAAGACACTATTTACAGGTTCTTTAGGAGTTGAGGTTTAGATTTAGCATTGATTTAAGCTCCAGGAGGGCCTTCAATACCATCCATTGATCCAGCCACCAAATATTTAATCAGTGCCTGCTGTGTAATGGACCCTTTTCTATGGGGGGGTTGAGAGACAGCAAAAAGCCCCTGCCCTTTTGGTGTTTACATTATGGATGGGGTAGGGGGATATTATATAATAATATAACTTTTATATAATTCCTCTGATATATTTTATCTTGTTTCACTCAATATTACTGAAACCACATCTCAGAATAATTAGGCCAAAATGCTTTGCTCCCAGAAGTAATGCTTTTATTGCTAAAATTAAACTCAACCTTCTCAACTTTCCAAATTTGGGAATACATTTTGTGAATTAAAATTGATTCTAAAACATGTTCTAACTATGTCATTCTAGATTCCCTTTGTGATGTAAAAGCACTGGGAACCCAGTGTCTACTTGAGTAAACCAGTGATAAGATTCTAGGCAGAAACTGTTAGAAAACTAAAGCTGAGTGTTTGAGCTGTGGATCATTACATGAGTATTTCTGCAGAAGCTTAAAATCCCACTGTAATTGTCTGTAGCCAGAAAATAGTTCAAGCATTGGACTCTCTTCTATGTACTGTATTTAAGGGGCACAGCGACAAACTAGAATAGAGGGTAGGGATTAAATATATGAAACTATTACTGTATTCACATTTTTTTTAAAGTCCCAAACACAAATCAAACCTCACAATACAAGTTTTTTTATGAAAAAGAAATACTTTGATTATATAGAAAGGAAAAAAGTCTACAATACTTTTTTGCAGGCATGTCTCTGATATAGAGCCATATTAACAAGGGATTTATAATTTTTTGCTTGTATATTTATTGGGAATTTGCTTACCTCTGTCTCTCTTGTCTCTTTGTCCTTCTTTCAAAATGACCCTATAAAACTCCAGTCCTACATCAGTTTAATCTTCAGTCATTTCTGTTTCTATATTTAGGCTAGAAGGTACAATTGAGGGGAAAAATTGGGGTACTGTTAACACAATTACATGTTTTCAAAAGCAGCCAGAGCTTTAAATGCTGATTTTGAATGATCTTTTCTCTGATTTACTGCTTCCCTCATTCTGCTTTCAAAGGTTAAATTTGAACCTCCTTCACCAGTCCCCATCCCCACCCCCCACTACTTCCTCCCACAGTCTAAGCAGATGAATTTTGTTTTCTTAGTTACAAAAAAATGCCATCAAAAATGAGACCTCCCTCATTACTCCCAACTTCTCATACAAACTTTTCTGCCCCAAGCCCTATCTTTTCCTCCATCTTTTCTATCTCAGTGGAAGTGGTGTCCCTTTTCTTAGCTTGATTATTCTCTTCATTTGTACTGTGTATCTGTTCTCCCCGCTTTTTTAAAAAGCTTGCTCTATCAGTTTCCCCTTATTTCTCCTTTATCTTCCAACTCCTTTTGTACAGCCTTTTTCCTCTTAGCCATTAGGTTTTGTTCAGGTCTTTCTCCTTTTTTTTTTTTAACAACTTTATTGAGTATAATTGCTTCACAATGGTGTGTTAGTTTCTCCTTTTAAAGTTAAACCAATTAAAGGTCTTTCTCCTTTTAAAATTCAGCCAATCTAGGGAGTTCCTTGGTGGCCTCATGGTTAGGATTCTGGGCTTTTACTGCCCTGGCCCGGGTTCAGTCCCTCGTTGGGGAACTGAGATCCTGCAAGCTGCACGGTGTGGCCCAAAAAAAGAAAAGTCAGGCCCAGGGAGGTGAGGGGAAGATGGCCAAACTTCAGAAATAAAATTCAACCAATCTAATGAAACAATCCCTTTAGCGCCACCCTACCCAGCACTTGCCTTTAATCTTTGCTTTTCATAGCCGAGTTGCTTGAAAGTCTACTTTTATCTCTCCATTCTTTCTTTCTATTTATAGTTATATTATAAATGGGGGAAGGTGAAAGGAGATAAAGGAAGGCAAAATTTTTCTACTTCATTTGAATTGCTAAAGTGATGACACCAGGAGCCTATGATAAATTAGTAACATATAATTCATACCTAGAGCAACCACTAAAGAAGGTGTACAAAGAGATACACTCAAAAACAGTATAGATAAATAAAAATAAAATTCTAAAAAGTAGTCATGTTGGGACTTCCCGGGTGGTCCAGTGGTTAACACTCTGCGCTTCCACTGCAGGGGCATAGGTTCGATCCCTGGTTAAGGACGTTTCACATGCTGTGCGGTGCAGCCAAACAAACAAACAACAAATAAATAAATAGTAGTCATGTAACCTACAGGAAGGCAAGAAAAAGAAAAATATATGAAAAAAGAGAGACAACAAGCAAGAAAACAAAAAATGAAACAGCAGACTTAAGTCTTAAGTATATAAATCATTCCATTAAGTATAAATAGTCTAAATAGAACATTTAAAAGATATAGATTGGGGGCTTCCCTGGTGGTGCAGTGGTTGAGAGTCCGCCTGCCAATGCAGGGGACATGGGTTTGTGTCCCGGTCCGGGAGGATCACACATGCCGCGGAGCAGCTGGGCCCGTGAGCCATGGCCGCTGGGCCTGTGCGTCTGGAGCCTGTGCTCCGCAACGGGAGAGGCCGCAACAGTGAGAGGCCCGCATACCGCAAAATAAAAATAAAAGATATAGATTGGAAAAACAGATTAAAAAAACATGACTCTACTACATGCTATCTTCAAGAAACTCCCTTCAAATATGATATTGGCAAGTTGAAAGTGAAAGGATGGAAAAAGATATATCATGCAAACATTAATCAAAGGATAATAGGACTAGCTATATTAATATTAGATAAAGTAGATTTCAGAGCAAAGAAAACTACTGGGGTGCGGGGGGGGCATTATATAATGATAAAGGTGTTAATCCATGAAGAAGAATAGCAATCTTAAATGTGTATACCAAACAACAGAGCTGCAGGATAAGTGAAGCAAAAACTGAAAGAAATGAAAGGAAAAATAGATTTTCAATTATAATAAGAGGCTTCAGCACCCTTCTCTCAATAGATGATACAACAACTTGAAAGAAAATCAGCAAGGATATTATAGAACATCTCTACAACACCATAAACCAAAGCACCTAATTGGCATTTATAGAACAGTTTACCCAACATCAGCAGAATACACATTTTTTTCAAGTACTCATGGAACATATACCAAGATAGGCCATATCTTGGGCTATAAAACAAACCTTAATAATTGAAAAACAATCACAGTAGAATCAAACTAGAAATTAATAATAGAAAGATAACGAGGCTCTCCAGTTTGTGATATTTTGTTATGCACTCTTCTAAATAATTTATAGGTCAGTGGTGAAATCTCAAGGAAAAGAATATATTGAGCTGGATGAAAGTAAAATCACAAATATCAAAATTTGTATAATATGGCTAAAGTCATGCTGAGAGTGAAATTTATAGTACTAAATGCATACATTACAAAAAGAGAAAAAGTCTTAAATCAATAATCTAAGCTCCTACTTCAAGAAGTTAGAAGAACATACAAACCCAAAGCAAGCAGAAGGAAGGAAATAATAAAGAGTAGAAATAAATGAAAGAGACAACAGAATAAATAGAGAAAGTCAGTGATGCAAAGAGCTGGTCCTTTGAAAAGAGTGATAAAATCAACACATCTGTAGCAAGACAGGTAAAAAAGAGAGAATGAAACAGGATAGCATGACAGATCCTGCAGAAATCAAAAGGATATTAAGTGTAATAATGAATGAAAGGGGAAAAAAGGCATTCAGAGTAGAAAAAGGAAGAAATAAAATCTTCTCTATTTGCAAATGACATGATTCTATGAGTTGAATCCCAAAGGTTCTAGAAACAAACGAGTTAATGTATTCTGCAAGATGGCAGGATAAAAGTTAAACATACAAGAATCAGTAATATTTCTGTATATTAGCATTGAACACACTGACACCAAAATTAAAAATTAAATATTTTTTATGATTGCAAAAAAAAAGGAAATAGATGTAAATTTAACAAAACATTTACAGTACTTGTATGCAGAAAATTATACAACACTGATGAAAGAAATAAAAGAAGATCTAAACAAAAGATTTACTTTTGTAGAAGATTGGATTGGAAGATTCAACATAGGAAAGATGTTAATTCTCCCCAAAGAGAAACATGGGTTTAACACAATTCTTATCACAATCCCAGCCATATTTTTTTTTGTAGATTGAGAAAAGATTATTTTAAAATTTACATGGGATGGCAAAGAAACTAGAATATCTATATTAGTTTTCGAGGGCTGCATAACAGAATACCACAAACTGTGAGTGGCTTAAACAATAGAAATTTATTGTCTCAGTTCTGGAGATTAGAAATCTGAGATCAGGGTGTCAGCTGGGTTAGCTCCTTCTGCAGGCTATGAGAGGAAATCTGTTTCATGGCCCTCCTCTAACTTCTGGTGATGTTTTCTGGCTTGTAGAAGCATCACTCCAATCTTTGCCTTCATCTTCACATGGTGTTCTTTTCCTGTACGTGTGTCTTCGAATTTCCCCTTTTTGTAAGGACACTAGCCATTGGGTTAGGGACCACTCTAATGATTCTTAATTTGATTACTTCTGCAAAGACCCTGTCTCAAAAAACAGTCACATTCTTAGGTTCTGGGGGTTAGGACTGGAATAGATCCTTTTTGGAGGGGAAAGAATTTGACTCGGAACAATAGCCAAAACAATTGTGAAAAAGAATGAAGTGTGAGTAATCAGTCTACTCCATTTCAATATTTATTGTATAGCTATAGTAATCAAGACTGTATGGTATTGGTTGAGATATAAACATATAAGTCAACATAAGAAAAGAGAATTCAAACATAGATCCTTATAAATATGCTCAACTGATTTTTGATAAAGGTACAAAAGTAGTTTAGTAGAGGAAAGATAGCCTTTTCAACAAATGATGCTGGAGCAATTAGACATGCAAAGGCAAAAAAAAAATGAAACTCCACCTTAATCCTACAGCTTATACAAAAATTAACTGAAAATGAATCATGGACTTAAATTTAAATGTAAAATAAAACAATAAAACTTAGGAAATAAACGTAGAAGAAATTCTTAGGGATCTAGGTTTAAGCAAAGAGTTCTTAGAGTTCACACCACAGTATGACCCATAAGAGAAAAAAAATCAATGAATTGGACTGCTTCAAAAGTAAAAAAACTCTTTACTCTGTGGAAGACCCAGTTAAGAGTAAAAAAAAAACACATAAGAATGCTTAAAACTCATCAGTAACAAAATAAACAAGCCAGTTAGAAAAGAGCAAAAGACACAAAAAGACATTTCACCAAAGAGGATATATAAATGGAAAATAAGCACAAAAACAGTGTTGAGAATCATTAGCCATTAGGGAAGTGCAAATTAAAACCACAGTGAGATATCATTACATACACCTAACAGAATGGCTGAAATAAAACATGGTGACAACTCCAAATGTTTGTGCAGATGTGGAAAAACTGGATTGCTCAATACAAACTGGATTGCTGGTGGTTATGTAACATGGTACAGCCACCCTGGAAAACGTTTTAGCCGTTTCTTAAACAAACAAACAACTAACCACCCAACTTCCATGTGATCAGTCAATTGCATTCCTAGGCATTTATCCCAGAAAAATAAAGATATGTTCACACAAAAACCTGTATACAAAAATAAGTTTGTAATAGCCTCAAGCTAGAAACAACCCAGCTGCTCGGTACAGATTCTCTTCATCTCTTCCACTCTGTGTTTATTATTGATGTTCATATGGTTAAATCTACTGGACACTTTTCTGTTATCTGACTTAATCTCTCCAAGATTTCATTCTTTTTGTGGAGCCCTTGTCCCAGTGAAAGCTGGTAGTTTCTCTGCAGATTTCCTCCCACTTCTTTGATAGAGTCTCTCTTGAACTTCTTCCTGCCTCTCTGACTCCTCCTTCTGGAGCACATCCCTCCTATTACTTTTGTCACCCTACATTATATTCTCATTACATCTCCCTAAACTTAAGCCAGAACATGTTACTGCTATGCTCACAACCTTCCACTGGCTTTCCACCTCATCCAGAGTAAAAGCCGAAGACTTTTTCTTGACCTAAACCCCGCTTGATCTGGCTGCCTATTTCTTCTCAAACCTCATCTTCTGCTTATCTTTCCCATACTCATTTGGCTGTAGCCACACTGATCTCCTAGCTGTTCCCAGAATAAACCATACACTTTCATTTTAGGGCTTTTTTACTTATTCCCTCTACTTGGAATTTTCTTCCTCTAGGCAACTGTGTAGTTCTTATCTCAGGTGTTTGCTGAAAGGTCACTTTATTGAGGTTTTCCTTTGAACCCTAATCAAGAACTCTTACCCTCAACACTGAAACTCCCTATCCCCCTACTTGCTTTATTTTTGCCTACATACTTAGTCACAATTATTTTTTACCTATTTGTGGTTTGTATCTCCCAACCAGAATGTAATCTCCATAACTGCATGATTTGTTTTCTACTGTTTCCTGGTGTATATCCAATGCCTAGAACAAGGGTCATCAAGGTCATCAAACTTTTTCTGAAAGATAGTAAATATTTTAGACTTTACAGGCCATATGGTTTCTGTCACAACTATTCAACTCTTGTTGGAGAATGAAAACAGCCATAGACAATAAGTAAACCACATGTTCCAATAAAACTTTACTATGGACAGTGAAGTTTGAATTTCATGTAATTTTATCTGCATGAAACATTATTCTTTGTGTTTTTTAAAAAACTACTAAATTATGTAAAATTTTTTCTTAGCCCACAGGCCTTACAAAAAAAGGCCAGGCAACAGGCCTTAGTTCGCTGACCTCTGAATTAGAACAGCATTTTTACTTAATAAGCACAAGTGAATGATCTTTTCCACCAGAAATAACTGGAAACTCTGTAATCCTTATGTTGATTTTTTTTTTTAAATGAGAATATTACTTTCTGCAATAGAATACTAGGCTTGTAACAGTCAGCCTTAGTTTATGGTATGCCTTTATTCTAGGCATTCAACTTAGCTTTCACAGAATCATTTCAGAGTTTTAAGTAACCTTTAGAGTTTATTTTGTATACGAAATCCTTGAGCCTCATAAATTAAATGATTTGTAGGAATCAGAATCCAGGTTTTATAATGTGTTCTTTCCAATAAATCGTATTAGGAATAAAACTGCAGAGTGATTAAAGTATTTGGCCATTTTTGATGTCAGATATCACTCATAATTTCAGCTAGAAATGTATTTTATTTAGAAGAATATTAGGCTGTGGTGGTATGATATTACTCTAATTCTGATGAGATTATTTTTATCCCATATATTAAAGTGATGGATTGCTTTTTAGTGTTTTAAAACAAGAAAAGGATGAATGTATTTCATTTGTATTAAATTCAAAAAAAATAAGCTCAGATTCAGAGTATATACACTACAATCTGAAGAAAAGATATCAGAATGCAAAAAGTACAAATGTAGCCATCCCTTTGCCCCAAGAAAAAATAGTCTAGTGGAATCTGCCGTCATAGTGCTAAGACTGGGAAGCAGTGGGACCTTGAGTTTTTGATGTAATTCTTGATGCCTTGGTGTCTTTCTCTCCTCACAAGTAGCCAAACTCTTCCTGCAAACACACATACTCAATATTAGACGTATGTTAGGATTTGTCTGGTCCTTGAATAACACTTTTTACATTTTAAGGAGTATAGATATCTCTAATAGTATTTCATAGTCTATAAATAGGTTACCATTTCATTTTACAGTGTTATCATTGATTGTCCTCTCTAGATATACCCGTGTTTCCTACGATCACAGCCACTGTGACTTTTCAGGAGTTTCGATATGATGAATTTGATGGCTCCATCTTTACCATACCTGAAGACTACAAGGAAGACCCAAGCCGTTTTCCTGATCTTTAACTGACACAGAAAATGATGCCATTCAACCAAGGAAAGCTAGAGAATGCAGAGACCCCAGAAGTGAATTCAAATAGAAGGGACAAACGTTTTCATCGAAGAAAAGGGAATTATGTTGGATCGACACATCAGTGATATGATATAATGAAATGGGCCTCTAATAAGAATTCCAGCAAGTTTCCTGATGTGCCATTTTCAGTCTTTTTAAAAATATACATATTATAAGTGTAATAGTTTGACATCTTAATGACCCCAAGTCCTTCTTATGTAAAACAGCTATGAGTGCTGTGATTTGTTTTTAAAAATTTTTACACTTCTTGTTGAAATATATATGCATATAAATATATCTATATCTATATCTAAAACACTCCTGGACCATTAACATAAATTAAATGTCTTAAGAGATATGAAGCCCTTTTAAACTTGTCATCTTATATTCAAGGTGACCTTTATAAATATTCCTTCAAGCTTTGTTTTCATAAAATGTAAAGTATGTAACATTATGTATAGTTCAGTAATTTGAATGTTTGTTCAATATAATGAACTAGAAGGAATGCAGTTTTCTGTAGCTGAATGAACCAAATGGTAACCATTAAACAATTGCATTTATATGTTGCAATACACTTCAGAAGGAGCATTCTCTCTGCAGGGAATAAGGTACCTCCTTTAGCACCTTAGTGCAATTCATTGTGGTGCTATTTGTTTTTACCTGAATTATTTCTTCAATGGAAAATGTTTGTTAATAATCTTCCTTTCATAGAAACTTTTTTTTTCTAAACTTGAGTTTAAAAGTCCTTTTTGTGTTCATAATAAGCATGCTTAAAGATATTCTTCTTCCAAATCTGAGCACTTTAAAAAAAGTCCAAATTTTTAAACTTGCTTCCTAATAAGTGCACATCATTCTGATTATTTTGTTTTTAGTGGAATATGGATGCATTTGTGTCAGTTTTAAAAACAGTCCACATATTTTGGGCATCCCTACATATTTAATGCTTTCAAAATAAGGTAAAAACATTTTATATGCTAATAGAATATATTTGTTACAAGTTAAATTCCAGAAACATACACAAGATTGACAATTCCTACTGTTTATTTTTTTAAGTAAGTCACAAGAAAATATTTATTGATTTTAATTATCTCCAAAGTGTTAAAATCATCCATTACTCATTTTTGCACATAAAATTTTTCATACTTATTCCAAGATGGTTTGAAGGTCCAACAATGACAATAAATTAGGGAGAATAATGTATAACAGTCATAAAATGTTATGTTGTATTAAAGAGCCTAGCTAAAGAAATGTTTTTTAAATGTATCTTGAAAAATGTGTCAGAATGCATCTGTCAAGTTTTTTAGAGTGACCAGTAACTTTTTTCAGGATTTTAAATAATTTGAATGAGTTTAGAGACCTTTATTGAAGAGATGACTTAAAAATCCGAAGCATCAACCATAAGAAAAATTTTGTAATAAACATCTTTAAAGCTGCATCTTCCATGCTGGTACATACTACATTGCATATGTTGACATTTTATTAAATACATTTTATAATGAAGAAAAATAATCATAGTTAAAAATTCAAAGACCAGTTTCTACCTTATGTGGGTCTGTTGAATTTTGTGGAAAGGGTGGGTAAACCCAGACTAGTTTTATTAAATAGAAGTTGATCCCTATTATTTTGGGAATGTTTGTTGGATTTACAGATTCTATTATCCTGTCAATGATTATATGAGGTTTGAGATACTGAAAGGCAATGATTACTGTTGCTTTTAGGCTCCCTTACTTTGTGGGAATATGGTATACTTTCAGGAATATACTGCAGACTTTTTTTGTAATTCATTGGGGAAAAAACATGGTAAATTGCAGCTTGGGATTTATCAATTTCCTAAAAGCTGTGACTGTTTTGCTGGGGTACACTGGAGGTAGGAAGACTACTGAAAACTTTTGCACTTGAATTTTGTTTTTAACTTTTTCTTTCATAAAGAATAGTAGAGATTATCCATTCCAAAATGTCTTTTATCTGATCACAAAGGACAAGCAAATGTCAGTATCTCTTATGGTGGTAAAAATAGGAGTTATTTAATGCAAATAAACTTTTCACAGTATTAGACTTTTCAAAATGTGCCTTTTAATCCAGCTAATGAATGAAGCTATATGCCGTGTTTCAAGTAAGTAGATAAAAACGCTATATATTTTGATACTCTTACATGGTAATCTAGATTTTGTAATGTAGGTTCATAAAATTCTCTTTGCCTTCCATTTGTGACTGAAAAAATTGTTTAAAATTGGGGGGCTATAAAATGGTTACCTTAAATGGCCTTTAGAAATGTTCAGTGTATCCTGCTACCAGTATGGTTTCAAAAGAATATAGGATTCTTTAAGAAAATTCCCTAGAGACAGTTTGCCTGTCTAGACATTCATGTACAGAAAATTATCAAGCTTCATAAAAAGGGAGGCAGAAAGCTGATGTTCTGATTATTGTGAGTATAGCTACATACAATTGTCTAGATATGAACACATTTCAGAGAAGCTGATAGCCAAAAGAAGCTGAAAAAACTATTCAGTTTTTCTCCTGTTTAGAACTGGTATTGAGCCCCACTCACACTAATAAAAATGTGTTTTCATAGTGTTATTCATGCACAGCTTATCATTCACATCTTGGGGAAGGGTGGTGAATAATAAGTGCTTAAGTGAAATTTCTCCCTAGTTTTCACTAAGCCTAAAGCAGACAAAGAGCTTGTTTCGAGGCCACAAAAGGACTAAAGAAAATACTGAGTTACTTTTGCTGTTAACTTTTATTTGTCATAAGATGGTTGAGAAAAAGTTGTAAAAAATGGGGTGAATTCAAAGTCCTACTTGTAGTATGCTAGCCTCTGAAATTGAGCAAATTACTTAGTATGGACACACTATGCCTGTGCTTAACTCCAGCAAAAGGTATCTTAACTGTGTTTTCCAAAATTAACAAAATGTATCCTTACCAAAGTCGCTATACTTGGGAACTTTCAAAGACAACTGACAGTGAAACTTAGATAAATGGACAGGAGGTATTAAATCACTTGTAAAAACATTAAAACTAAACTCGGTAAAAGGCCATCATTTGTATATTATGAATTAGCAAAAACTGCTTTTGTAAAGCATTTTATATCAGAAATCTGGGCCAATAGTATCTTAGAATGCCATCGAATGCCATCTAAAAATGTCATCTCAATAGCATATATATATATATATATATTTTTTTTTTTTTTTTTTTTTTTTTTTTTTTGCGGTACGCAGGCCTCTCACTGTTGTGGCCTCTCCCGTTGCGGAGCACAGGCTCCGGACACACAGGCTCAGCGGCCATGGCTCACGGGCCCAGCTGCTCTGCGGCATGTGGTATCTTCCCGGACTGGGGCATGAACCCGTGTCCCCTGCATCGGCAGGCGGACTCTCAACCACTGTGCCACCAGGGAAGCCCAGTAGCACACTTTTTAGATCATGTGATCATCCTTGTAGTACTACCTAGTGATGAACTTTAAAAAAACTGTTACAGCTCATTTTAGGAATAGTACTTCTGGCCATAATGGCACATGGAATTAGAATTTTCCTTTTGCCACAGCACCTAAAAAAACTGAAGCAAATTTCCTAAGGGTTTTAAAGAAAGGTATTTGGCAATCATTCCTGAATTTGCTCGTGTTTTGCAGGTAAAAATGACTAATTAGCCTAAAGCAGAAACTGTGTAGTGTAAAAATATAAAAATAAGACACACCTGTACCTCCCACAGAATTCTTGGTCACTGAAGAAGGCTGACAGTGACTGGCAGGAATGTTTAAGTAATGAATATGGGTAGCGTAGGAATTGTGAAGAAGTGAAGCAGAAACTATGTAGTTCATACACGTGGCTTATCTACTTGGTCCTGCAGTTTCAGCCCATTCTTGTGGGTTCCAGCTTATGGTTCCAACTTATTCTTACCCCTCTCAACTATCTTTTTCTTGACTGCCTGTGGGCTTTAGTCTCCAGCATCAGATGCACAGCATAGACATCTTTGAGACTATTAAACCAGCTCCCACAATTAAGGTCAAATCTCTGTCAACAAATCTTTTTGGGTCATTTGGCTCCCTGGATTGAATGCTGACTGACTGATAAGAACAAAATTACATGATGCTAACCTACAGTCCGAAACTTGCTATTTAACACCTACTTTAACATTTAAGTATATTCTTAAGAATATTCCCACTAGCAAAGAATTAGCATGGTTCACACGTTATTTTGCTGAAGAATGTCTATGAATTTTACATATTTTGATATTATAAAATGAAAATGGGAAAATAAAACTAAGTAAAACAGACTCAAAATCAACAACTCCAGAATTAGTCTCATTTAAAAACTACCTCTAATAAACTCTCAGTAACATATTCTGATGCTCTTTAAAAGTATCAGTAGAGTTTCCATATTTAAATACAACTACATATATTTGATTAGAGAAAATATTTTAGATAGGAGTGAAATGCACTAGCTAGATTTGAGACAAAAGGAACAGAAATTTCAATCCCAGTTTAAAAGATGTCTATCAATCTTCAAACAGCATAAACCACTTAATCTGGTGCCCAAGTGAAGAAAGTGGTATTGTTTTGCCAGAGGAAAAGTAGGCTTGTACAGGCTATATGACACTGAGAGCAGAACATGAGTTTTAAGATGCAACTCCAAGGTGAATGTAAAATTAGTTTTCACTATTCTAGTAGAAGCCCAGTTTGTCTTTCTTCCCTAAGTAACTAATATTCTTCTACCTTCCACATAGAATCACTACCAGGGAGCTTATTATCCAAAACCTATATTCACAAAAATGTAAAGGGAAACATAGCCATATCTGCATGCAATTTATCTTAGTGCTTTTGCTAAAACGTTACCCCAAACTAAATTTTCATATAGTTTTGAAAAGCTCCATAATTAAATAGCAGGTACCATTTACTGACCCAGGCACACAGGGCTACATTTTTTTCTACCAACTACTTTACAAGGTAGATATCACTCCCATTTTACAGACAGGAAAATGAAGGTAGGAAACACAGGTCTCCCCAGCTGTAAATGAAGCTGAAATTCATGACTGGGCTCTTAAATAGCTACTACCTCATTCACTCATGAAGAATTTAAGGAAATAAATAGCACAAACATTTTTCTAACAAAACCACTTTTATTTTTAAATCATTTCCACTACCAAATACAGAACAAAATTCAGTGTGGAGGCAGTGTTCACTTGATTTCGACTGGTTATGTGTTAAAAGGCTTCTGTCCTGTGCAACCCTACCTTTGTGCATAAATGTTCACTGAAAAATAACCTAAGTATAGACTCCCTTCACGACAGCATCTTAAGTGAGTGGTACTATTTTAAAGCCCCAAATTTCTTAATCCCTTTTGAGAAATTAGCATACTATATATTCAAAGACTACAAGTGAGGGAATAAAATTTGAGTAGTATTAGGCTTAACCAAGTGAAACTGCCAATATCTTACTTTTGACTTACAAAACCGACAATATCATTTGGTTCAATCTTTAAATGTTTTTCTACTAAAATTTTCTGTAAATTTAAAGAATGTCATTTGCGTTCAACTTCGTGTTTAAAAATGCAGTGATTTTTAGGACCATTACTAGAACGTCTTACTCACTACAGACAAAATTCCCTTCCATAAAATCTTTAAAAAGTTACTACAAACTGTAAAAACAACACTAGCTTATCTATACGGCATTTCACTTCTAAAAGTTAAAAAAAAAAATTATATTCCAATTTGGATAAAAGCTACAATTCCGGCTCATTTTCCCCTTAATCCCAGCCACTCAGACACTACTCATTTCATAAATGAATAAATATACTATTTAGTATTGTACAATAGATACATACCGTTGAGTTTCTATACTATTCCAGAAAAGTATGTTTATATTCACCAAAAATATAAATTTACTAGATATAGGTGGGATCATTTACCCTAAAGTTCATTGCTTTACTCAACCCAAGTCCTACACCCAAAATATAAGAAAATTACACTTAGAAAAAGACTGTTTTGGATAGAAATTAAAACTAATTTTGACAATTCTAATGGCAACTAATCACTACAGTGATGGATTCCATCTTACTACTATATTAAAATATGTGGACTGAAAGGAAAAAGAACTTGATATGTAAAATGAATGAGGTAAATGCCATACATTCAACAATGTAAATAAATACAAATACAGTTTTACAGGAACATAAACATAAGTTTAAGGGTTTTATTATCAAAGTCTTGTAAAACAATTTCAGAAACTGTACATCAACATGGCACAGACTGTAGCCTACTTTTGTTTTTACTGCACAAAAGTGAAGCTTGGAAACTCCTGTAAGAAAACAGTTGCCTAACTACTTTGCATTTAACATGGAATCACTGTGTGCATAAGATTACTACTGCAGTAACAGTAACACAAAATTTACTGGTTTTATACAACTTGAGATCAAATAAAAAGTACATTATCAAGTAGATCTTATTTTTAAAAGCATATGAAGGTCAATTTAAAATGCACTATCCCCCTTTTCCAACAATGAGATTAAAACAAATAAAAGAGTGGACAATTGAAAATCAGGACAAGAGATAACTTTCTTTTACAGATGGACTTCAGGATAGGCAGATAACTTTCACTGATGTAGATGTTCAATAAATTATTTTAGGAAAAAAAATTCCCAAACACCTTATGAAAAAGTATACAACTCTACTTCAAAATATGCTATTTACTCACTGCCAAAGACAGTTTCATTTGAAATCTTGTTTCTGTAATTAAAGCCTAATTATAGCCATCAAAAAAGGTTAGTGCATATATAACCCTTCAAAGTTAAACAAAAGCCACAAAAATTTAGCCACAAGGCTTAAAGGATTATCTATTTCAAATGCTCATTTCCAGATGTAACTATAAGAATGTTAATTTGTCATGTCAACAAACAAGACCATAAGTAGATCCATCATGTTGGAGGATTTGAATGACATTTAGAATATTCCTGCCACAATTAACATGCAATCAGTGCATTCCCTACATGGCTCTATTACGGCAATGAATCAAATTCTAGAAATACTATAAGTGAACTTAATAAAGGAGATCATACAACATAAACAATCCATGCCTGCTGTAGATGCATGCAGCTTTTCATTTTTGTTATGAAGCAGCACCAGAATAGTAAAACTGCTTGTTTACTCAATCAGATTTCAACCTGTCAAGAACTGGTTACCCATATATCATTTTTCTAAAAGCTTTTGGATGTAAATAAGTAATATCAACATCAAGAGCTTTATAACCATTTATGACTCAGAGCTGTATACATCTAGATTTGAGATGAACAAATACAGCATTAAGAAATCACACAGAGGAATGACACTGATGCACGTATACAGTTGGGATTCCCACAGAGGAAATATTCAGTCACTCATATCCATGTCTTCTTCATGATGATCATCGCCATTCACTTTGGATTCTCTTAGTGAATCACCAGTTCCCTTTTCCACAGAACACTCTTTTGCTTTAGGAGAAGCTGGCTCTGTCAGTTTCTTCTCCTCTTTCTTCTCCTTCTCGCTGTCATACCCCTGCTCCTCTTCATCATAGTCCCGTGTAACCTGCTTTGCCAAGGAGAATAAAAAAAGTAAACGTCTTCACAGGAAAATCACTTCTTTAAAGTACCAGCACCACCCCAAACACCAAAATAAATTAGTTTGTAAACATACTTTTACATCTTTATCACTCTCTGATTTTCTTTCCCGTTCCTTCTCCTTATCTTTACTTTTCTTCTTCTTGCTTGTGGATCGTTCTCTTTCATCTCTGCTTCTTTCTTTGTCTTTATCCTTCTTCTTCTCCTTTTTATGTCTAGGATGACAGTAAAATGCTGACAAGATGCTTGAAACGAACTGCTCAAGAACTATCACCATTATTTAAATAGGAATAAGTTTAAACTTGTTTTAGATGGCAAACTTGACCCAAGTTCACTTGCTATAAAGAGGACAGCAAAGATCCAATTTCAAGTCCCTGGATACAAGCTGTATATAAGTAATATAGGGAAGAAGACTATAACTTGATAACAGGTCTAAAATGCCAATCCTAAACAGTGTTTATTATAACACAGACTCAAGTCATGAAGGGCATGTATCAGCGCATTCTTAAGCATTTTAATTCCTGAAAAGGAAGAAAAACTCGGACAGTTCCTGAAAAACAGGATAGATTTAATAAAAGATTAATATCCTTACCTCCTAGGGGATGGTGAACGAGACAATTTTCTTTTGGGAGACCTAGGCTTTTTAGGAGATCTTGTGCCACTTCTGCTTCTTCGTCGTCGTCTCTCTCTAGAACCACAAATGTGCAAACTAGACTTTAAAATACAGTATTATCCAAAAAATGCAGACACATCATAGCAGATGTGTCTATGATGGAGCTCCACTAGAAAGAGAATTCTGACAACGAAAGACCCATTTTCAAATACTGTGCTGAGCCTAAGAAGCAAATGAATACTAAAAAACTGCAATTCTTTTTTGTAAACTATGTGCCTTTCCTTTAATGCCTAGCAATACTTCTTAAAGACATTATGTCATCAAAACATTAGAAATGTTAAACTTGGGGAAAAACTGATTAACAAAAGTTCTAACTCAAGGAAAAACAGTCTGAAGTAAATTATTATTTATGGAATCAGTTCTAGATTCATTCAGTGGCCAGAACGTGTATAGGATATGCTGTGTTATGGAAGGCAGTTGCTAATAAAATCCAAAATTACTTCTAAATCATTAGGTAAAAATTTAGAGAACTACAGTTAGTGGTAACACAGATCAAACTGACTTCCTGTTGTCTAGCAAACCATGCCCAATTCATGCCCTGCTTTGAGCAATTAGCGTTTTAAGATGTACCTCTCCTCTCTCTTTAAATTTTGACTTAAAAAAAATTCTGCGTCTACAACGCAAACAGATGGCAAGGAAAGTTCTGCCCTGTTCTTGGACTGGAAGAATCAATATTGTTAAAATGACCATACTACCCAAGTCAATCTACATATTCAATGCAATCTTTATCAAAATACCAATGGCATTTTCGTAGAACTAGAACAAATAATTTTAAAATTTGTATGGAAACACGAAAAGACCCCGAATAGCCAAAACAATCTTGATAAAGAAAAACAGAGCTGGAGGAATCATACTCCATGTCTTCAGACTGTACCACCAAGCTACAGTAATCAAAACTGTATGGTACTGGCACAAAAACAGACACACAGATCAATGGAACACCATAGAGAGTCCAGAAATAAACCCACACACTTATGGTCAATTAATCTATGACAAAGGAGGCAAGAATATACAATGGAGTAAAGACAGTCCCTTCAGTAAGTGGTGCTGGGAAAACTGGACAGCTACATGCAAAAGAGGGGCAGAACGTTCTCTAACACCCTATCCAAAAATAAACTCGAAATGGGTTAAAGACCTAAATGTAAGACCAGATACTATAAAACTAGGGGAAAAGTAGAACACGCTTTAACATAAATCACAGCAATATTTTTTTGGATCCATCTCCTAAAGTAAAGGAAATAAAAGCAAAAATGAACTAATGGGACCTAGTTAAACTTATAAGCTTTTGCATAGCAAAGGAAACCATAAACAAAACAAAAAGACAACCTACAGAATAGGAGAAAATACTTCCAAACAACAAGACTGACAAGGGATTAATCTCCAAAATATACAAACAGCTCAATATCAAAAAAACAACCCAATCAAAAAAAACGGGCAGAAGACCTAAACAGACATTTCTCCAAAGAATAAACACAGATGGCCAACAAACACATGAAAGGATGCTCAACATCACTAGTCATTGGAGAAATGCATATCAAAACTACAACTGAGGTATCTGTCACCTCACACTGGTCAGAATGGCCATGATCAAAAGGTCTAAAAATAATAAATGCTGGAGAGCATGTGGAGAAAAGGGCACCCTCCTACACTGTTGGTAGAAATGTAAATTGATGCAGCCACTGTGGAAAACAGTATGGAGATTTCTCAAAAACTAAAAATGGAACTACCATATGACCCAAATTCCACTCCTGGGTACATATCCAAAAAGAAATCCACAAAAAAAAAAAACAAAAGAAAAAACAAACCCACAAACAAACAAAACCAAACCCCACACAATTTCGAAAAGATACATGCATCCCAATGTTCACAGCAACATTTTTTAACAACTGCCAAGATATGCAAGCTATGTTAAGTGTTCATCAACAGAAGAATGGATAAAGAGAATGTGCTGTAACTATACAATAGAATATTAGTAAGCTATAAAAAAGAATGAAATTTTGCCATTTGCAGCAACATGGATGGACATGGAGGGCATTTAAGCTAAGTGAAATAAGTCAGACAGACAAAGGATAAATCTCCAAAACATACAAGCAACTCATGCAGCTCAGTATCAAAAAAACCCAAACAACCCAATCCAAAAATGGGCAGAAGACCTAAATAGATATTTCTCCAAAGAAGATATACAGATTGCCCAACAAACACATGAAAGAATGCTCAACATCATTAATCATTAGAGAAATGCAAATCAATACTACAATGACATATCATCTCACACCGGTCAGAATGGCCATCATCAAAAAATCTATGAACAATAAATGCTGGAGAGGGTGTGGAGAAAAGGGAATCCTCTTGCACTGTTGGTTGGAATTTAAATTGGTACAGCCACTATGGAGAACAGTATGGAGGTTCCTTAAAAACCTAAAAAGAGAACTACCATACGACCCAGCAATCCCACTACTGGGCATATACCCTGAGAAAACCATAATTCAAAAAGAGTCATGTACCAAAATGTTCACTGCTGCTCTATTTACAATAGCCAGGACATGGAAGCAACCTATGTGTCCATCCACAGATGAATGGATAAAGAAGATGTGGCACATATATACAATGGAATATTACTCAGCCATAAAAAAGGAATGAGACTGAGTTATTTGTAGTGAGGTGAATGGACCTAGAGACTGTCATACAGAGTGAAGTAAGTCAGAAAGAGAAAAATACCATATGCTAACACATATATATGGAATCTAAAAAAAAAAAAAAAAAAGGAAAAAAGAAAAAAACTTGGTGAGGCCTTCCCTGGTGGCGCAGTGGTTGAGAGTCCGCCTGCCGAGGCAGGGGACACAGGTTCGTGCCCCGGTCCGGGAAGATCCCACATGCCAAGGAGGCCCGCGTACCGCAAAAAAAAAAAAAAAAAAGGTCAGAAGAACCTAGGGGCAAGATGGGAATAAAGATGCAGACCTACTAGAGAATGGCCTTGAGGATATGGGGAGGGGGAAGGGTAAGCTGGGACAAAGTGAGAGAGTGGCATGGACATATATACACTACCAAACATAAAATAGATAGCTAGTGGGAAGCAGCAACTATACAGCAACATAGCACAGGGAGATCAACTTGGTGCTTTGTGACCATCTAGAGGGGTGGGATAGGGAGGGTGGGAGGGAGGGAGATGCAAGAGTGAAGAGATATGGGGACATATGTATAACTGATTCACTTTGTTATAAAGCAGAAACTAACACACCGCTGTAAAGCAATTATACTCCAATAAAGATGTTAAAAAAGAAATAAGTCAGACAGAGAAAGACAAATACTGCATGATATAAGTTATATATGGATCTAACAAATACAACAAACTAGTGAATATAACAAAAAAGAAGCAGACTCACAGACAGAGAGAACAAACTAGAGGTTACCAGTGGGAAGAGGGAAGGCAGGGGGCAATATATGGGTAGAGGATTAAGAGGCACAAACTATATTAGGTATAAAATAAGCTATAAGGATACACTGTGCAACACAGGGAATATAGCCAATGTTTTATAATAAGTATAAATGGAGCATAATGTTTAAAAATTGTGAATCGCTATACTGTACAGCAACTAAACTTAAAAAAAACAAAACAAAAAACAAATCCCACCTAATGACAGCAAACTATCGGGTGTAAGACAGGCTCAAGTATGTACTGTACAACATGGGGAATACAGTCAATATTTTGTAATAACTGTAAGGGGATAGTAACCTTAAAAATTGTATAAACATTTAAAAAAAATTAATTAAATGAAAAAAAGTATAGGACTTGGAAGATGACCATTATATGATTTAGGGACAAACAAAATAATCAAAAAAATAAATATAGCCCTATACCTTCAGTTGTCCTCAACTTAGCTTCCAAATTAAGCTTTAAATAACAAAAACCACCTTACAAGTCATCTGTGACCCCTGTCCTGGAAGCATTACCCAGAACTTTCCCTTCATCAAATATTTAAGTTTGTCAGGGTTGTATACCTTACACTTTATTGTACTGCTTTGTGTAACTAATATCCCAAATTCCTTAGATGGAAAAGATGTTTTTTATATTGTATTTCTGTGCCCTTTGATAGACTGTAGTACAGTGGCAAACAATAAAAATGTATAGAATATGCCATAATTTAAGAATGATTCAATAATTAAATAGGATAAGGTGCTTATGAATAAATCCATTAAATAAAAGAAACAGGCAAACAATATGCCTCCAGTTTTTAAGGTAAGAAAATACATACTGCACATCCCATCTTTTATGCCCCTTTGCCACCTCAGACCTACTCTGGCATTTCCCTGAGCACTTACATCTGGTTTAACTTTTTTAAAAATATATTTATATGTATCTTTTTAAAGAAAATATTCAGCACCTTGAAAGAAACCCCATATCCTTTAGCTATCACACTCCAACCACTAATCTACTTTGCCGTTATAGATTTATCCATTCTGGGCATTTCATATGAATGAAATCATATACAACATGTGGTCTTTTGTGTCTAGCTTCTTTCATCTGGTATGTTTTCAAGGCTCATGCATATTGTAACATGTATCAGTACTTTGGTTCCTTTTTACTGCTGAATAGTAATCTAGTGTATGGAATGTACAACTTTGTTTTATTTGGGTTGACTTTTTGGTTTTGAATAATGTTGCCAAGAATATCCATGTACAAGTTTTCGTGTGGACATGTTTTTGTTTCTCTTGGGCATATCACTGGGAGCAAAAATGCTGTGTCAAAAAACCCTCCCTGTTTAATTTTTTTAGGAATTGCCAAACTGTTTTCCAATGCAGCTGCACAAGTCTACATTCTTTCTAAGAGTGAGCTGTAACAGTTTTTTTATATATTCTAGATACAAGTCCATTATTGGAAACATTATTTGTCTAGCACTGACAGTTGTCTTTACGTTCTGAGTGTTCTTTGAAACAAAAAAAGTTTTTAGTTTTCATTATCCCCAACTAATCTATTTCTCTTTTGGTGCTTATGCTTTTTGTCATATCTAAGGAATCACTTTCAGATACAAGGTCATGAAAGTTAACTTACATATTTTCTTCTAACAGGATTTTCGTTTTGGCTTTTAAGTCTTTTATCCATTTTGAGTTAATATTTATATACAATGTGAGACTCCTAAGTGAATTTAATCAAGATTAAGAAAACAAACACTGTAGTAAAATGTGTAAACAAGATTGGAAGAAAATGATTTGCTGAGAAATTCAACAGCTTTAAATTTTGAGAGAACTAAGCCTCATCTGTGTCTGTGGTAAAAGATTTAAGGACTCTTAGCGATGCTAGGAGTCCTAACATTTGAAGGAGAATTATTTCCTTACAGTTTTAAAAAAGTACAATGACCCTTTACTTTTGCTTAATGGAAAATGAAAAATGTCAAGAAAATGTTACTGGGACTGACATATACACACCACTATATATAAAATAGGTAAGTAATAAGAACCTACTGTATAGCACAGGGAACTCTAGTCAGTGCTCTGTAATGGCCTATATGGGGAAAGAATCTAAAAAAAGAGTGGATATGTGTATATGTATAACTGATTCACTTTGCTGTACACCTGAAACTAACACAACATTGTAAGTCAACTATACTCCAATAAAAATTTTAAAATAAAATTTAAAAAAAGTAAAAAACAAAACAAAAAACAGAAGATTGGAAGAAAATGGAATTAAGTATGGCCAGGCCTTACTACTATCATATGAATTCCATTTTAAGTGTGAAAAATATATTTTCTGAGGAGAAAGTTTGCAACAAGGAATTTTCACTACAGCAGGTTAAAGATAGAATTACTACTCTAAGAATTACACAAATCAGAACTTGCATTGCCTCCAATTATTTTATCAATGAACCACTATGTATGGGAAAAAATATTAACATGTAGGTATTTTAAATATAACTTACTATGATAAAATGAATTTAATGTGAAAATGCAGTATACTTTAGCCATTAAAACTCAGATGTTTAGGGGAAAAAAACCCACACAAACAATTCAAATTATGATGTGAAATGCATACAGCAAACATAAAAACAGACCTCTGCTCAATTCCCACATTATTTTAAATACACTCTACACCATAAAACATTAAGTGAAAAGAAAAATGAACTTTAGGTTATTCTCCACAAATTGCCTTTAAAAACACTTCACCACGGGCTTCTCTGGTGGCGCAGTGGTTGAGAGTCCACCTGCTGATGCAGGGGACACGGGTTTGTGCCCCGGTCCGGGAAGATCTTACATGCCGTGGAGCGGCTGGGCCTGTGAGCCATGGCCGCTGAGCCTGTGCGTCCGGGAGCCCGTGCTCCGCAACGGGAGATGCCACAACAGTGAGAGGCCTGCATACCGCAAAAAAAAAAACCCCAAAAAAACCCCCCAAAAAACTTCACCACTGAAGTATGTAGCCATGTACTGGAAAACATTTCATGTTCACAGCCTATTGATAGTCTTGCAAACAAAGCTTAAAAAAATGAAAGCTTAGGAGAGGGGGGAAAATGGAGGAAGTAAGATGTGGAGATCACCTTCCTCCCCACAGATACATCAGAAATACATCTACATGTGGAACAACTCCTGCAGAACACCTACTGAACGCTGGCAGAAGACCTCAGACCTTCCAAAAGGCAAGAAACTCCCCACGTACCTGGGTAGGGCAAAAGAAAAAAGAATAAACAGAGACAAAAGAATAGGGACGGGACCAGTGGGAGGGAGCCGTAAAGGAGGAAAGGTTTCCACACACCAGAAGCCCCTTCTAGGGCGGAGACTGAGGGTGGTGGAGGCGGGAAGCTTCAGAGCCGTGGAGGAGAGCGCAGCAACAGGGGAGCAGCGGGCAAAGCAGAGATTTCCCCCACAGAGGATCAGTGCCGACCAGCACTCACCAGCCCGATAGGCTTGTCTGCTCATAGGCCGGGGTGGGCGGGGCTGGGAGCTGAGGCTCAGGCTTCGGTCAGAGCGCAGGAAGAGGACTGGCAGCATGAGCACAGCCTGAAGGGGTTAGTGCACCACGGCTCACAGGGAGGGAGTCCGGGAAAAAGTTAGGACCTGCCAAAGAGGCAAGAGACTTTTTCTTCCCTCTTTGTTTCCTGGTGCTCGAGGAGAGGGGATTAAGAGCTCTGCTTAAAGGAGCTCCAGAGACAGACGCAAGCTGCAGCTAACAGCAGGGACCCCAGAGACGGTCATGAGACTCTAAGGCTGCTGCTGTCGCCACCAAGAAGCCTGTGTGCGAGCACAGGTCACTCTCCACACCTCCCTTCCGGGGAGCCTGTGCAGCCCGCCACTGCCAGGGTCCCGGGATCCAGGGACAACTTCCCCGGGAGAATGCACAGCGTGCCTCAGGCTGGTGCAACAACATGGCAGCCTCTGCCGCCGCAGGCTCGCCCAGCATGCGCACCCCTCCCTCCCCCCGGCCTGAATGAGCCAAAGCCCCCGAATCTGCGGCTCCTTTAACCCCATCCTGTCTGAGCGAAGTACAGACGCCCTCTGGTGACCTACACACAGAGGCGGGGCCAAATCCAAAGCTGAACCCCAGGAACTGTGCAAACAAAGAAGAGAAAGGGAAATCTCTCCCAGCCACCTCAGTAGCGGCGGATTTAATGTCCACAATCAACTTGATGTACCCTGCATCGGTGGAATACCTGAATACACAATGAATCATCCCAAAATGAGGAGGTTGACTTTGAGAGCAAGATTTATGATTTCTTCCCCTTTTCCTCTTTTTGTGAGTGTATTATGTGTATGCTTCTGTGTGAGATTTTGTCTGTATAGCTTTCCTTTCACCATTTGTCCTAGGGTTCTATCCGTCCCTTTTTAAAAAAAATTTTTTTTCTTGATAATTATTTTTTAATTTTAATAACTTTATTTTACATTACCTTACTTTATTTTATTTTCTTCCATCCTCTCTCTCTTTCTTTCTTTCTTTCCTTCCTTCTACTTTTTCTCCCTTTTATTCTGAGCCGTGTGGATGAAAGGCTCTTGGTGCTGCAGCCGTGAGTCAGTGCTATGCCTCTGAGGTGGGAGAGGCAACTTCAGGACCATGGTCCACAAAAGACCTCCCAGATCCACGTAAAATCAAACGGCGAAAATGTCCCAGAGATCTCCATCTCAACACCAACACCCAGCTTCACTCAACGACCAGCAAGCTACAGTGCTGCACACCCTACGCCAAACAACTAGCAAGGCAGGAACACAACCCCACCCATTAGCAGAGAGGCTGCCTAAAATCATAATAAGCCCACAGACACACCAAAACACACCATCAGATATGGACCTGCCCACTAGAAAGACAAGATCCAGCCTCATCCACCAGAACACAAGCACTACTCCCCTCCACCAGGAAGCCTACACAACACACTGAACCAACCTTAGCCACTGAGGACAGACACGAAAAACAACAGGTACTACGAACCTGCAGCCTGCAAAAAGGAGACCCCAAACACAGTAAGATAAGCAAAATGAGAAGACAGAGAAACACAGAGCACATAAAGGAGCAAGGCAAAACCCCACCAGACCTAACAAATGAAGAGGAAATAGGCAGTCTACCTGAAAAAGAATTCAGAATGCTGATAGTAAAGATGATCCAAAATCTTGGAAATAGAATGGAGAAAACACAAGAAACATGTAACAAGGACCTAGAAGAACTAAAGAGCAAACAAACAGTGATGAACAACACAATAAATGAAATTGAAATTGTCTAGAAGGGATCAATAGCAGAATAACTGAGGCAGCATAACGGATAAGTGACCTGGAAGATAAAATAGTGGAAATAACTACTGCAGAGCAGAATAAAGAAAAAAAGAATGAAAAGAATTGAGGACAGTCTCAGAGACCTCTGAGACAACATTAAAGGCACCAACATTCGAATTATAGGGGTTCCAGAAGAAGAGAGAAAAAGAAAGGGACTGAGAAAATATTTGAAGAGCTTATAGTTGAAAACTTCCCTAATATGGGAAAGGAAATAGTTAATCAAGTCCAGGAAGCACAGAGAGTCCCATACAGGACAAATACAAGGAGAAACACGCCAAGACACATATTAACCAAAATGTCAAATATTAAATACAAAGAAAACATATTAAAAGCAGCAAGGGAAAAACATCAAATAACACACAAGGGAATCCCCATGAGGTTAACAGCTGATCTTACAGCAGAAACTGCAAGCCAGAAGGGACTGGCAGGACATATTTAAAGTGATGAAGGAGAAAAACCTACAACCAAGATTACTCTACCCAGCAAGGATCTCATTCAGATTTGATGGAGAAATTAAAACCTTTACAGAAAAGGAAAGCTGAGAGTTCAGCACCACCAAACCAGCTTTACAACAAATGTTAAAGGAACTTCTCTAGGCAAGAAACACAACAGAAGGAATATACCTACAATAACGAACCCAAAGCAATTAAGGAAATGGAAATAGGAACATACATATCAATAATTATCTTAAATGTAAATGGACTAAATGCTCCCACCAAAAGACACAGATTGGCTGAATGGATACAAAAGCAAGACCCATATATATGCTGTCTACAAGAGACCCACTTCAGACCTAGAGACACATACAGACTAAAAGTGAGGTGATGGAAAAAGATATTCCATGCACATGGAAACCAAAAGAAAGCTGGAGTAGCAATTCTCATATCAGACAAAATAGACTTTAAAATAAAGACTATTAGAAGAGACAAAGGACACTACATAATGATCAAGGGATCGATCCAAGGAGAAGATATAACAATTGTAAATATTTATGCACCCAATATAGGAGCATCTCAATACATAAGGCAAATACTAACAGCTATAAAAGGGGAAATCGACAGTAACATATTCATAGTAAGGGACTTTAACACCCCACTTTCACCAATGGACAAATCATCCAAAATGAAAGTAAATAAGGAAACACAAGCTTTAAATGATACATTAAACAAGATGGACTTAACTGATATTTATAGGACATTCTATCCAAAAACAACGAATACACATTTTTATCAAGTGCTCATGGAATATTCTCCAGGATAGATCATATCTTAGGTCACAAATCAAGCCTTGGTAAATCTAAGAAAACTGAAATTTTATCAAGTATCTTTTCTGACCACAATGCTATGAGACTAGATATCAATTACAGGAAAAGATCTGTAAAACATACAAACACATGGAGGCTAAAAAATACACTACTTAATAACGAAGTCATCACTAAAAAATCAAAGAGGAAATCAAAAACTACCTAGAAACAAATGACAATGGAGAAACGACGACCCAAAACCTATGGGATGCAGCAAAAGCAGTTCTAAGAGGGAAGTTTACAGCAATACAATCGTACCTTAAGAAACAGGAAACATCTCGAATAAACAACCTAACCTCGCACCTAAAGCAATTAAAGAAGAACAAAGAAACCCCAAAGTTAGCAGAAGGAAAGAAATCATAAAGATCAGATCAGAAATAAATGAAAAAGAAATGAAGAAAACGATAGCAAAGATCAGTAAAACTAAAAGCTGGTTCTTTCAGAAGATAAACAAAATTGATAAACCATTAGCCAGACTCATCAAGAAAAGAAGGGAGAAGACTCAAATCAATAGAATTAGAAATGAAAAAGGAGAAGTAACAACTGACACTGCAGAAATACAAAAGATCATGAGAGATTACAAGCAACTTTATGCCAATAAAATGGACAACCTGGAAGAAATGGACAAATTCTTAGAAATGCACAACCTGCCCAGACTGACTCAGGAAGAAATAGAAAATATGAACAGACCAATCACAAGCACTGACGTTGAAACTGTGATTAAAAATCTTCCAACAAACAAAAGCCCAGGACCAGATGGCTTCACAGGCGAATTCTATCAAACATTTAGAGAAGAGCTAACACCCATCCTTCTCAAACTCTTCCAAAATATAGCAGAGGGAGGAACACTCCCAAACTCATTCTACGAGGCCACCATCACCCTGATACCAAAAGCAGACAAAGACGTCACAAAGAAAGAAAACTATAGGCCAGTATCACTGATGAACATAGATGCAAAAATCCTCAACATAGCAAACAGAATCCAACAGCACATTAAAAGGATCATACACCATGATCAAGTGGGGTTTATTCCAGGAATGCAAGGATTCTTCAATATACACAAATCAATCAACGTGATACACCATATTAACAAATTGAAGGAGAAAAATCATATGATCATCTCAATAGATGCAGAGAAAGCTTTCGACAAAATTCAACACCCATTTATGATAAAAACCCTGCAGAATGTAGGCATAGAGGGAACTTTCCTCAACATAATAAAGGCCATATATGACAAACCCACAGCCAGCATCGTCCTCAATGGTGAAAAACTGAAACCATTTCCACTAAGATCAGGAACAAGACAAGGTTGCCCACTCTCACCACTCTTATTCAACATAGTTTTGGAAGTTTTAGCCACAGCAATCAGAGAAGAAAAGGAAATAAAAGGAATCCAAATCAGAAAAGAAGAAGTAAAGCTGTCACTGTTTGCAGATGACATGATACTATACATAGAGAATCCTAAAGATGCTACCAGAAAACTAGTTAATCAATGAATTCCATAAAGTAGCAGGATACAAAATTAATGTACAGAAATCTCTGGCATTCCTATACACTAATGAAGAAAAATCTGAAAGTGAAATCAAGAAAACACTCCCATTTACCATTGCAACAAAAAGAATAAAACATCTAGGAATAAACCTACCTAAGGAGACAAAAGACCTGTATGCAGAAAATTATAAGACACTGATGAAAGAAATGAAAGAAAATACAAACAAATGGAGAGATATACCATGTTCTTGGATTGGAAGAATCAATATTGTGAAAATGACTCTACTACCCAAAGCAATCTACAGATTCAATGCAATCCCTATCAAACTACCACTGGCATTTTTCACAGAACTAGAACAAAAAATTTCACAATTTGCATGAAAACACAAAAGACCCCAAATAGTCAAAGCAATCTTGAGAACGAAAAACGGAGCTGGAGGAATCAGGCTCCCTGACTTCAGACTATACTACAAAGCTACATTAATCAAGACAGTATGGTACTGGCACAAAAACAGAAAGATAGATCAATGGAACAGGAACAGAAAGCCCAGAGATAAACCCACACACATATGGTCACCTTATCTTTGATAAAGCAGGCAGGAATGTACAGTGGAGAAAGGGCAGCCTCTTCAATAAGTGGTGCTGGAAAAACTGGACAGCTACATGTGTAAGTATGAGATTAGATCACTTCCTAACACCATACACAAAAATAAGCTCCAAATGGATTAAAGACCTAAATGTAAGGCCAGAAACTATCAAACTCTTAGAGGAAAACATAGGCAGAACACTCACTCTATGACACAAATCACAGCAAGATCCTTTTTGACCCACCTCCTAGAGAAATGGAAACAAAAACAAAAATAAACAAATGGGATGTAATGAAACATAAAAGCTTTTGCACAGTAAAGGAAACCATAAACAAGACGAAAAGGCAACCCTCAGAATGGGAGTAAATATTTGCAAATGAAGCAACTGACAAAGGATTAATCTCCCAAATTTACAGCAGCTCATGCAGCTCAATAACGAAAAAACAAAGAACCCAATCCAAAAAATGGGCAGAAGACCTAAATAGACATTTCTCCAAAGAAGATATACAGACTCCCAACAAACACATGAGAGAATGCTCAACATCATTAATCATTAGAGAAATGCAAATCAAAACTACAATGAGATATCATCTCACAGCAGTCAGAATGGCCATCTTCAAAAAATCTAGAAACAATAAATGCTTGAGAGGGTGTGGAGAAAAGGGAACACTCTTGCACTGCTGGTGGGAGTGTGAATTGGTACAGCCACTATGGAGAACAGTATGGAGGTTCCTTAAAAAACTACAAATAGAACTACCATATGACCCAGCAATCCCACTACTGGGCATATACCCTGAGAAAACCATAATTCAAAGAGTCATGTACCAAAATGTTCATTGCATCTCTATTTACAATAGCTAGGAGATGGAAACAACTTAAGTGTCCATCATTGGCTGAATGGATAAAGAAGATGTGGCACATATATACAATGGAATATTACTCAGCCAAAAAAAGAAACGAAATTGAGTTATTTGTAGTGAGGTGGATGGACCTAGAGACTGTCATACAGAGTGAAGTAAGTCAGAAACAGAAAGACAAATACTGTATGCTAACACATACATATGGAATTTAAGAAAAAAAAATGTCATGAAGAACCTAGGGGTAAGACAGGAATAAAGACAGAGACCTACTGGAGAATGGACTTGAGGATATGGGGAGAGGGAAGGGTAAGCTGTGACAAAGTGAGAGAGTGGCATGGACATATATACACTACCAAACGTAAAACAGATAGCTAGTGGGAAGCAGCTGCATAGTACAGGGAGATCAGCTCGGTGCTTTGTGACCACCTAGAGGGGTCGGATAGGGAGGGTGGGAGGGTGGGAGGGAGACACAAGAGGGAAGAGATACGGGAACATATGTATATGTATAACTGTTTCACTTTGTTATAAAGCAGAAACTAACACACCATTGTCAAGCAATTATACTCCAATAACGATGTAAAAAAATAAAATAAAAATGAAGGCTTAAAAAAATGGCGAGAATTCATAATGCTACCCTACCTGCTCGCACTTCTGGAACGTCTGGCTGTGCTGTAACTTTTTGGTGGTGTTTTGGAACGTTTCTTTTCTTTGTCTTCTTTCTTTTTGTCTCTAATAAATGAAAACAATTTATGAATGTATTATAAGATTCAACTAATACATACTTCTATCAAACTACAAATAAAAACAGAAGTACAGTGAAATCTAATCTGATTCTTTAATGTTACTGTGATACAAACTTAAAAATAATAGTAACTCAAGTGGCGTATTTGTGGTTAACAAATTTTAAAAATCCTATTTTCCTGGTATTCCACATAAAACTTCTCTCCATGACCAAAGCAGACTATATGGCAAGAAAACAAGGATGTTGGCCAGTTTCTTAGTATGTCTGGCAATAAACGGTAATAGTTTAAATAATTTTCTCTAGGCTCTTCAACACTGTTTTTCTCTCAGCTAAGTACCAGTTTCCCAACCGATCCTGGCTCTAAATCCTCTACTGACAGGCCAAAACCCCATCACTATTGTAAGTTCTTCTTTCAAAGCACACACCCGATGTAACCTCTTCATGGATGAAGCCAACCTTGTAACTTTTTCCCTGCTGCTATATATTCTGGGCTATTCAATGCTTTTAGAAAATAAACATCAAAATGGACTGGTACTACAACCAGGCCTCAACTAAAATCTTTCTACAGATTCTTCTAAGTTTACTTTTATTCCCCACAGCATTTTTCGCCCCAAGATTCTAGACAAAAGGTAAAATATATACCTTTTTATAATATATGTATGTCCCTTATATCCTTATACTCGTAAACACACACCTATTTTCAACTGTTCTACCGTTTTAGAGATTAAAGTATCTCTTCCGTTGTTCTAGGCTAGTCCCACCCTATATCCTGTGCTTCATTCCCTCCCATCTTTGCTCATCCTGCTCCATCAGTTATCCTCTCTATTCATTCAAGTCTTTATCACTGAATTTCTAGATTATTTTAATAGTCCCTTAAGGGGCCCCAGTCATGTTTTCCACAAATTGATGCTATACCCCGAATCAGAAATCTTTCAAAATACAAACTTGAAAATATTAATTTCCTGCTCATCACTTTTCAATTCATTCCTGTTGCCTCCTGGATCAGCCGCAAACTCCTTAGTGTGTACAACAGAGCCTTCTATGGTGATATGTCTCTTTAACTTTCCTGGTCCTTCTATACCAAAATACTTGTTATTTCAAGAATTCATGCTAACTTTGTTAACATTCTCTACCTGAAACCATGCCCCCCCGAGTCCAGTCAAATCTGTAAGAATTCAATACTCAAGAGTCACCTCTCAATAAATCTCTTCTGACATCCGTAACAATGGCCCTTCCTTTGTAATTACATTCATCTCTCTTCTAGTATAAAGAAAGTTCCCTGAGGGAAGGAATGCCTAATTGCTTTGTATAAGAGATGTTTCATTAAGTAAGCTTGTTTGATTGACTGAATTAAGAGGTGACTAACTGTAAAACATGAGTAAAAGCCTCATTAGAGGCTGAACACTCAGTAAAGCTATCCCAGAACCTCTGTCCCCACTTGAGTTATATGCTTACCAAGAATAAATTTTGTTGCCCCCTCCCTGTGATCCTTACTATTTTAATTACATAATTAAATATATAAATGGGTAAAGCAGTATAAAATATAGGGCTGCTTCTAGAAAATTAAGGCAAATATTTTAGAAGGAGATAAAGGACATTTGTTAAAAATTAAGTGTTGTGAAATTGTATTGTGTGACAACTAAAAATGGGGGAAAAAATCGAGGTATTTCCAAGTAACAGAGTTCTCAACACTTCTAAAGGTGGTTTAAATGAAAAGAAAGTGATTTGGTATGTATTACTCCAGACTAGGCCTAATTTCAAACAGTTTGGCCCTATATGAAAAAACAAATTACTAAATGCATGTTTAAGTTGAAATACAGTGTTATGGTGGGGATGTGTTTTTTAATGAATCCTCACTTTAATTCTCTACTAGTCCCCAAACCATGGGATAAGACTGTTAAGTATGGTTCAGCCTCTGGAATATAGCAATACTGAATTCATATTTACAAAGGTGCTCACGATGAGGTATATAAAGATGAATTAGGAAGGTATGATTGTCTGCCATAAACTCTTTGGCATACCAAGAGATGTGGCTGGTAACACTAAATCCTTAGTAATGGTTGAATGGAAAAGAGGAAATGAAAAAAGGCAGTAGAAACAGCTAAGAATTTTTACTACGAAGAAATTTTATCTAGGCCTTTAGCTGTAAGCAGAAATCTCAAGTTTATGAAGGAGCACAAGAAAACAATGTCAGCCTCCTCCAACAGTTTCTTCCTCAGTATAGTCCTATCTCCTATCATAACCTCTTCTTTGTCATTAAAGCAGCAATATTTGGGGGTGTTGGGAACTCTAAAATGTGTCTTCCCACTCAGTGTTTGTTAATAGGTTTTTACTGTACCTGTTTTTTGATGTGCTCCTTGACCTTCTACCCCTCTCTCTGGAATGAGATCTTCTCCGTCTTGGACTTTTGGATCGTCGTCTACTCCTTGACTTAGAATGTGATCGCCTTCTTGATCTGCTTCTTGACCGCCTTATAATGTAAAAGGAAGCAAACACATGTATGTAAATGGAAAAAGACTAGCTCTGTTTCTGACTATTTCATATAAGCATCAGACAAAAGATTCAGACATGTGGACTAGCCATCAGTAAGTGAGGGTGATTTCCTGCCATTATTTATTTACTCCACACAACATGTTTGATATCCTAGAAATTAGTAAATACCTTTTAACACCTAGAATTCCTCACCTTTTAATCTTTTGCTCAACCTGTCAAACCAATCCTACTTTGCCCATTGAAACTATAACTCCAAACTTAAAAATACTTCTAGAGAATGAAGAAAAACAAAAAATATCGGACTCATATGCATCATTTCGCAATTACATAGCATTTTTGCAAGTACACCTTATTTGATTCCTCACTATTCCAAGTTAAACCCATTTACTACTTATCGAATACTTATTTATGCCCACTACATGCTTTACAAATACTAACTCATTTACCCTCATAATAAACCTAATAAAGTATGTACCATTATTATTCCCATTTAAAAAATGGAAACCATATAGTGTGTTGCCTTCTATGATTTCCAATTGTTGTTCCCTGAAATATATTCCACTTCTTCGATTTACAGTTTAAGAGAAATCCAAGTATGATACAGATATATTCAACTCAGTACAAACTGCCTTTTCCACTCTTATGTGTCCTCAACATTACATCATCATCTCTTTCCTGCCACGTAAGAGATGTTTCTCTCTGTGCCTACTGAATACCACCCTGACCCCCATACTTTCTCTAAAAGGTTAAGTGCAATTAACCTTTTGATGTTCTCTGATCCTCCTTCCTATATTTTATTCCTTTCTATTTTAAGAATTGAAAATAAATTGCAGTTCTTTGCTTAGACTTGGTCATTTAATTTCTAGTGGACCATTCAACCTCTTTCCATGGAACACTTCAAATACAATTTAAACTTTTTGCTTTCACTTTTTCAAAGTGCCAAAGGATGGACATTTTAGTAATGTAGAAGATTTGTGTTCAAATCTCATTTATAAGCCAGTTAACTGAGGGCATTCATTATTTAACCTCTTTGAGCCTATTACTCCAGCAAAGAAAAACAATAGCACCTCCATCACAGAATAGTTGAAATTATAAAGCCCAGCTCAGTGCCTTACTGTAGACATATATATTATATACTGACTCCCTCTTCTCTTACTAATGTGCTAACATAGTATTGCCATCATTCTCTAGAGCAGCAAAACCCATCGGTAGCAGTGTCTCATCAAATTCAGTAACTTTATGTTTTGCTCATTTCTTATTTGTGACCATATTTGAAACTATCTACTAAAGCAATCCCTCTCAATAACATGTCTATATCCTAGGAAATTTTCATGTAATGCTTACCTACCTTTTTCTAAGCTCCATAAGGACAAGGGGTATATATGTCTATCTTATTCACCACTGTACCCTTGAGCAACTACTACAGTGTCTTGACTAGTAAAAGGTACTACTAATATATTTTGAGTGAAATATTGACCCTATAAAATATCAGAACCATCACTTTCTTATTAAGAATTTTTTAAAATTCTGGAAAACCAAAATTGATGCTATTAGAATTAAGTATTGTTCATCTTTTGAGAATTCTGGCTTTAACAAAAATTTAAGTCAACAATCATCTTAGCACAACGGTTACACATTTATCCTACCTCTAATGTATATAGAAAAAAAATAGTTGTAGGAAAAAATCATAAGTGCATTCTTGTAGGTTTCCTTCTAAACAAAGTGATTAATAATATAAAATAGTTAAAAAATCTAATAAGCAGAGGTATTATATCAATCAATTTATTATAAGGTGCTGAAAGTTATTCTTCAACAGCATTGCACTGCAGAGCCACTTCAACAGTTTACGTAAGCTTTTAAAAATTAGAAAAATAAAGATCATATCATGTATCTAAATATGTAAAAAGCTTATTGAACGTAATGGTCATTTTATATACCAAGATGCTTAAAATACTACAGCAACTCATAATATTTATCTTTCTGTTATGAGGCATTACTACAAGTGTTCAAAAGCACTTTGTTCAGGGAAATAAATGTTTCATTGTTATTTCCCATTGGTCATAATTAAAATTATTATTTGAAAGCCTTAGCATGTCCCTGTTATGTACAAAGGAAAGAGATATAGGTTCTCCTTTTTAAGTCTTTTTAAGTGTTAAACTAAGCTATGAGAGCACCTGTCCTGGAAGGTTAGGATTCTAAGTACAGGCACAGCTCAGAGATTCTATGAGTTTGTTCCCAGACCACTGCAATAAACTGAGTAGCGCAATAAAGTGAGTCACAATGAATTTTTGGTTTCCCAGTGCATATAAAAGTTATGTTTATACTATACTGTAGTCTGTGAAGTGTGCAATAGCATTATGTCTAAAAAACAGTGTATGTAATTTAATTAAAAATGTGGCTAAAGATTGCTAAACATCACCTAAGCTTTCAGTGAGCCGTAATCTTTTTGCAATAGTAACGACATCAAAGATCACTAATCACAGATCACCATAACAAATATAATAATGAGGTTAGTTATTTTGGAGTGGCAATTGACAAGTGTGGAAAGATTAAACCCAGATGAATAGTAAAGATCCTTGAACACCATTCTAAGGTTTTATGTGTCAACTTATTAAGACAATAAGGATCTTCTAAACGTTTCATAGAGCTGTGACATGTTCTAGATGTGGGTTTTTGAAAGACATCTTTAAGAATGAGATGGGCTGGGGGAAGGTGGGTGACAGACACACCAGACAAAACCACCCTGTAACATTCTGCTACAGACTGAATGTTTGTGTCCTCCCAAAATTCTTATGTAAAACTGAATAACCAATGTGATGACATTATGAGGTAGTGGCCTTTGGGAGGTGACTGCGTTATGAAGGTGCAGCTTTCATGAATAGGATTAATGCCCATATGAAAGAAGTCTCAGAAGACTCCCTGGTCCATTCCCCTATGTGATGACACACTGAAGAGACAGCAAAGTATAAATGAGGAAGCAGGTCCTCACCAGACACCAAATTTGCTGACACCTTGATCTTGAACTTCCCAGCTTCCAGCACTGTGAGAAGTAAATTTCTATTGTTTATAAACCACCCAGTCTATGGTATTGTTATAGCAGCCAAATGGACTAAGACACAGTAGTCTATGAAATGACTTAACAATGTTATGGGGCCTGTCAATTTTTTTCTTCAAAATAATAACAAGATATTTTTTGCCTTTTCCACTGTGACATTTACACTAATGGTGCAAGAGCAATGGTGGTGTACAAGTGCTGGCATCTCCTTATTACAAATCAAGGTAGTGGCAACTGAACCTCCCTATTATCTACTGTATTCTTCACTGGCATTTGTAGTATGCACTTGCAGTAAAAAGAAAGAAAGAAAAAAAAAACCCTGCCATTTTCACTAAGGATGTCTTTGATAAAGCCAGTAAAAACTCTTAATTTTATTAAATCTAGTCCCTTGAGTAATATTAGAGTAGTATTATTGACTAGTAATATTAAATCTAGTCCCTTCAGCAATATTCTGTGCAACAAAATGGGCAGTATGCATAAATCACTTCTGATACTTTATAGTTCAATGACTGTGTCAAGGAAGACACCTGTGTGATTTGAGTGTCAGCTCAGCTAATTGCATTTGCCATGAAACATCATCTTTACCTGAAAGAACAAGTGACAAACCATGGTTGTTCAGACTTGGGTATTTGGTAGAACACTTTCATGGAAAATGAGTAAGGTTTATCATTTCAAGGAAAACTAATTTGTTGCCAATAATAAAATTTGAGCTTTCAAGAGAAAATTAAATTTTGGAAAACTTGAACACACCATTGTGAACTTGACAGCTTCCTAACACTTTAAAGGGGTTTACCGATGAGATGTGTGGCGATATTACCAAGTCATTTTTTGATCTTGTTTAACAAAATGTGTCAACATTTGAAAACTTGCATAATGCAATAATCAATCATTTTCCAAACCACCAATGCGTAACTGTACAAAAGCATGCCTGGGAAAAAGATCCATCAAGGTGTAAAAAAGATCAATAGATTTTAAAGTAGCAAAATATAAAAGGTTCACTATTACGGTTTCAGATTCCATATTACTACTATCTTTTAAGAAAGCACTCTTGTTAAGTTTTGGTATTGTATCAAAGAATACTATTCCCAATTACCTGAAAAGACTATAAAATTACTTTTCCCTCTTCTCACTATATATTTGTGTAAGATTTTCTACATATGTTAACTAAAATATACTGCAATAAGTTGAATGCAGAATCCTGTACATGCCTTCTAGTAAGCCAAAGGTTAAAGAGATTTGCAAAGATTTAAAACAAAGCCATTCTTTTAATTTTTCTGGAAAAGTTTTGTTTCAAAGCTAAGTTAATACAAATGAGTTTACTATTGTTATTTCAGATGGTTTCAAATTTTATTATAGCCAACAATGATAGATATAACCCACATAAACAAAAGCTCATCGGAGTACTCAAATTTTCTACAAGTATAGAGGTCCTAATACCAGCAAGTTTGAGAGCCACTGGGCTAGAGACCCTAACAAACTTATACAGGAATGTCATGTGAAAAAGAAAATACACTGGTCCTTTTAAATTGCCTAGTCTTACTCTACGTAGGATAAAGAATAATAGGTACTATCATGTGGTCTGTCCAATAATACAAAGAACAATCTTAAAAAAGGATAACAAGTTGTCATCTGCAAATATTCAAGCTTTAGATGGTAATCTGCAGGCTGCATGACGACACTCCATGTTCAAACTCTCAGGAGTCTCATGAAAAGTCAGAACTAGAATTCAAGTTAAAAGTTTCAAGTCCAGTGTTCTTTCTATAGTACTAATTCATTTTAGTGCTCAAATCCCAGTGGCTTCCTCCTAAGCCTGGATTTTTCGGGGTTTTAAAGTATCAATCATCCATGTCTTTTCTCCATTTATATATGTGTGAACACTTATTCTCATACTCTGCTAATAGCAGTAGTTACCAAAACCACTTTAACCAGGAGGTAATTAGGTTAAGAGATAAGCAGATGTGACACATAGAGAAATTATCTTTGTCTAACCTACAACTTACTACCAAAAAGCAATCAATCTAATAACCTGTGCCTAGAAGATGAGGGAGTCCTCCTCCTCCTAGAACGTGATCTTGACCTTGAGTGCCTTCGTTTTTCTTCTTTCTTATCTGGATTTAAAAGAAAAGGAACCTGGCTTTAGACATCATCAAGCAGGAAGATTATTCCCATTCAGGAGTTATTTTTATAATTTATTACCTTAATTTTCAGCTTTAATACAAAGTTCTTAAATTCAGGCAGCTAAAGGTTCCTTTGACTATTTCATTTGCCAGACTTAGGAGGCTGTCAAGTGTCACCCATAAAACAATCTATGAAAATAATTACCTTTCTCATTCTTGACCCTTTAGAGATTTCTAAATCATGAGCCCCTTTTTCCATTCCTAGGTTCTACTTCCCCAAATACAGCTACCATTCACCCAGATTAAAACTATAACCTTTACATGTTTATGTATTAATAGCATCTTCCCAACCAGTACTTAAACGTAAAATGTTTAAAAAATACGTTTACGCTAAAAATATGAAATAAACATTTAAAATTGTTGGTCCAGCAAAATGTTCCTTCTTTCATTCATCACTTAGCTCTGTGCTCCTTTCCTATATAAATAGTGTCTCATTCATTAACTCTTTTCACTATACTGCTGGGACAGAACTGGATTTTACTAAGCTAGCTCTTTTTTTAATCTGTCTGTCCTTCTTCTTCCTCACTGATTTTCAACTGTGTAAGTGCAGGGAGCAGAGCTAGAAAGATCTGTCATCATTTCCTAGTTTTAAAATAACACATAAACTCAACTTACTCCTTTAACTTAGGACATAATGAAAGAGAAATCCAGCCATTGCATTCTTCGTATATGGACTACCAAAGTGAGACGGAGTTCCTCTTTTACATTTAGATCATTTCATTAATAGGATTCAATTTATTGCGAATGTCATTACTAATAAATTAACAAAAATCTTGGGGCAAAAAAAAATTCATAAAGCAACCAATTTTAGTCATTTCAGTTATGAGTTTTCAATGAAAACAGAAATGGTGTTCTGGCTTTGGAGTCGTACAGGTCCAGTTGTCTATCAAAAGTTCCTACTGCTTGCCATGTGACCTTGGGCTAATTATTTAATAATCTGTTGATTAAATGAGATAATACACATAAAGCACCTGGTATTAATTTATCCATTATACTTAACAATTATTTGCCTAATACTATATATAATAAAAACCATCCCATTTATTAAGAAATAGAGTGAAAAATGAATAAAACATTGTTTTTAATGGGGGAAAAAAAAATCAGGACCAAAGATCAAAATACACGCAGGAAGACAATGGGACAACCATTCATTTCATCTCAAAAAGACAATCTGCAAAGAATAACATATTTGCTTTTCTTTAAACAAATGGCATAAACAGAAGATCTTTAATAGGTTTTCTTGGTCAAATAAAAGACTGAAATCAATTAGGATACCCCAACTTAGGCAAACATAAATGATTAAAAACCACCAAAAAAAAAACCAACCTCATAAATTAAAAACCACCAAAATATCACATGAAGCATTAGGTAATCCTAGGCACTAATGTTTCAGAATGAAGAATTCTTTGTTTAGGGAGTGGGAGGTGTTGGACACTGTAGGATGTTTAGTATATCCCTGGCCCTCTACCTACCGGATGCAGCTGTTACCAGCATGACAACTAAGTGTCTCCAGATATTTCCAAATATGCCTGGGTAACAACTCTTACCCATATCACCCACCCACTCCCAAATGAGAATCACTGCACTAAATGATCTTTTATCAAAATACAGAAAATAAAATTTAAAAAAATTACTGAAGTATTATTCAACAAATTTCCAAACATAATTGCATAAACCTATTTTACCTGGTTCTATAGCAGCAGAAATTAGGGACTGTGCTTCTCGTACTCTCTTCATGGCTTCCTCTATTTCTTTACTAGAGGTATCTGATTTCAGACTTGGTGAAACAAGACCAGCAGCTACATGATTCAACCTGGAACAGAACCAAGCATTGCATCTGGAATATTTAAAAATGTACAACAGCACTTCAAATAAACACATGTTCCTATCATCATTTTAGTAAGATACTCCTTGAAAAAAAGTGGGAGGGGGGAAACTCCACAATTTTGATAAAATTATATGTAATACGTATATAGTATAGTAAGCTTTGGATATTTACACTGGCACCTGCATTTTAAAAGACTCAGAGATGTGTGGAATAAGAAAAAAAATCTATTTAATTTTGCTCAACATCCATGAACATTCTATACACATTTTGACAAATGTTAGTACATGGGAATATGCTGATGCTAAATATTTTTGATTAACAGAACCTTCCTTAATATGATTTAAAAACTTTCTACATCATCATAATTTTGTTGGGGAAGAGAATTACTTTTAAGCTTGCAGATGGGGAGAAACTGAGGCAGAAGCCAATGGCACACCAAAATTACTTATGAAATTCCTGAATGGAAAGGCTAAAGATACACCTTAAGGGTTTATAAAAGTGAAAAAATACTGTAGACACCAAGTTGAGGATGGTAGTTATTTGTGGGTAGAGTGGGAAATGTAAACAAGAATGAGTACACAGGGAGTTTTTAAAAACTGTATTAGTGATTTTTTTTTTTTTTTTTTTTTTGCGGTATGCAGGCCTCTCACTGTTGTGGCCTCTCCCACTGCGGAGCACAGGCTCCGGACGCTCAGGCTCAGCGGCCATGGCTCACGGGCCCAGCCGCTCCGCGGCACGTGGGATCCTCCCAGACCGGGGCACGAACCCGTGTCCCCTGCACTGGCAGGCGGACTCTCAACCACTGCGCCACCAGGGAAGCCCCTAAAAACTGTATTAGTGATATTTTTATAAGCAGGGTGGTAGACACTTGGATTTTACCTGTTAATTTTTAAGGAAAAAAATGCCACTAACTACTATAATCAAATGAGTCTGTCCTGCCTCCCCCACATGCTCTCCCACTTACCGACAGTGACTTTCACCAAGTTAAGAAGCATTAAGCTCAGATTTAATATACTAAGAAATTACCAATGAAAATATCTCATGAATTTGTGATATATCAATTAGGAAGTATAAGTTACAGCATGAAGAAAACTTTTCAAAGCCCCTAAAAAGATGTTGACTATTATTATGTGACATGTATTACGCCTTTACTCTGGGCTAGTGTTTCCCTCACTTCTGTCTTCCTCTTATTCATCCCCTAGGGCAGTGGTCCCCAACCTTCCTGGCTCCAGGGACCAGTTCTGTGGAAGACAATTTTTCCATAGACGGACGGGGTGTGTGTGTGTGTGGGGTGGTCCAGGCGTAACGCGAGTGATGGGGAGCAGTAGACGAAGCTTCACTTGCTCGCTTGCCACTCACCTCCTGCTGTGCGGCCTGGTTCCTAACAGGCTGCTGTGGACCGGTATGGGCCGCGGCCTGGGGGTTGGGGACCCCTGCCCTAGGGCTTAGCCTCTCTGATCTTTAAACTAAGTTCTCCTCCTTGTAATAAGTACAGCACATCTGTACTTCCTCTAGTTGGATGCACATGCTTTACTATAGTTAAATAGTGTCTCCCTTTCTGAATATAAATGCTATGAAGGCACAAGCTTATAGTAGTAGTCAGTATAATTTTTTAAATGAATCAACTAAAGACAACACTTAGCTCTTTACTTGTCATCCTGGTTTAACCTATTTACAATGATTTTCAAAGACCAATAATTATTCCAAAACAAAAACCCTTTATAGATGGGCTTACCTCTGGATTTTTTCTCCTTGTTTCTAGAAAACAGGATTACATATTGCATGCCTTGAGAAAACCTTCTTTTAGCTATCAAAAATAAAATACCTGTTCTCTAGATATTACTATATCTCTATCACCAATGGAAACAGAAGAAAAAAATCCTTACTTGGGATCAACAGTACTCATAAGTTTCAGCAACTGATCTGCTGCAAGAGACTGGAAAAACAAAAAAATAGCAATGAGAACACACAGAACTATAAATGATTACTATTTTAATTTTTTTAGTATGTTGAAATGTCCTAGAACAATCTGGCAAACCTACAGAAACTAACATATCCCAAGCACAACAATGACCAACAGAAATATAATGCCAGCCAAATATATCATACTAAGTTTTCTAGTTGCAACATTAAAAAAATAAACAGGTGACATTAGTGACTGTAGTACTGGATACCCAGAGCTGCTTTATCAGGTTAATTATGAAGATTATGAAGCTGAACAGTCCAGATTTTATAGAATAATCACCTCCTCCTTATTTTAAGACTTTCTAAAGGCAAGTAACATTTTAAGGAAACATATAAAACAAAACTCAAAGTGCTTAGTCAGTATAACAGTCAAAAGAATTCCATGAAATAAGGACTTCAGAAAAAAGTTTAGCCAACTCGCAAAGAGGGAAAACAAAAATTTCCAAGTGAGTAGATAAGAGAATAAATTATGAACACACATTCCTATCACTTCATGACTTTATTTTGACTTCGTAACATATTAATGTGGTGTGGGCTTCCTGTGAAACTAGTCTACTTTGAACTTTATCAAATGAGAAATTCTTTGATGGGCAAGGGGCCAATAATGCAGTGACCTTTTAAATCTCTCATTAACAAGTTTACATAAGAAAAAATTACTACAATATATAACAGTCAGTTATCTCCTGCTCTTGAAATGCAAACTAACATTTAATGAAGTAAATTTTTAAATTACAAAAATGAGCTCAGAGTTGAAGGGTATTAAGTTATACCTGAGAGTTCAAGTTTGCTCCAGGAAGCCCAAGTGCAGCAAGGGCAGGATCAAGAGTAGGAGCTCCCAAAGCAGCCAATGGAACAGCGCCAATCTGTGAAATTTCAATTTTTATTTATTTAAAATCTTGTTTCTGTTTCTTATACTGTGGGGGTTGGGGGAGTGCGTCAACTTTTATTTCCTCTAAAGGCCAGATAATAACTAGTTTAAGTCTGTAGGCTGTGGGGACTCCGGTGCAACTACTTAACTATGCCATTGTAGATCAAAAACAGTCAGAGACAATACATAAATAAGTGGCCATAATTGTGTTCCAATAAAAATTAACAGATAACGGGGGTCTGGCCCAAGAGTTATAGTTTGCCTATCCCTGCTATAACATGATGGCCTCATTTTTCACTCATCACAGCACATTTATCCCTAAAATCAGTATTTAGAAAAAATGCAAAGATTTTCACACATTCTTGTGCCATTTATGAATACTTACTGCTTCTTAGCTCCAAATCCACTGTTTGTTGTTCTACTGTGTGATACCGAAGGCAGCACCCTTATAAGCATTTCTCCTTTGACAGCTGGCATGATGTTAAGCTTTATTTTTCGGGGGGTGGGGGGTGGAAGGACACTGATTGTGGAAGGGATTCTTTCTAGTTCTTTTGTCTCCTTTCTGATTCTTATTGCAGTGCCACATGGGACACTCAGTGGCGTTCACCTCAGTGAGTTTCAGTGCCATCCTCTTAGGCAGCTTCCTAGTAAGTTCCGTGGTACCCCAGAGAACTTTCTACTGTATCTACCTCTTTGAAGGAGGTCTGAATCTTAGCCTTGAGGGGGAAGGTGCGCCCGCTCACCTACACGTGTTTCTTTCTTGTGTTTTCTTCCTTAGCTTAGAAGTAGAGGTTGCTTCCTATACTTGCGACTCTGGTACTCATCAGAGTTCCCTTAGTAATCTCCTGTTACTAATTAGTAATTCCTTATACTAAAACTTTTCTCCTTCGAATTACGGTATGGTTCTGTCTCCTGCCTGACCTAATCCTGATTAGTCAGTTTAATGCACACATACCATGCAAAATCTTATAACTTTGGAGGCCGCTGACCTTCTCTACAAGCACTGTGCTGAAATTTCTCCTAGTTTCATTATTATTTAGTAAAAATAAGTTACCAAACTTCCTGCAATGTAACTGTTTACTGAGTTAAGACACTGTTAATACAGTTGATCCTTGAACAACATGGGGGCTAGGGGTGCTGACTCCTCATGCAGTCGAAAATACACCTGTAACTTTACAGTGAGCCCTCCATATCTGCTGGTCCACATACCTGGATCATGCAGTACTATAATATGTATTAGTAGAAAAAAATCCTTATATAAATGGACAAAGCAGTTCAAACTCATGTTGTTCAAGGATCAACTGTACTATTATAAAAATGGTTTAGTTATTACACAATTTTATACATCAAAGGCATCTACAAATTACCCAGATCTTTGAATTCATCTTTATTTTAAGCCACCTACTTTTTAAAGCCCAAGAGCAAGATAACAACACATGAAGGAAAAAAAAAAAGGTCTGAATTTCACCTTAATTTTCTTTTGTAGTTCAAATGAACATACTATTTTAAACAACATGTGCAACAGAAATCTTATGCCTCCTGACTTATGGGCTATTTTGAGAGCCAGTGACAAAACTGATAAAAGATATTTACAATTCTCAGAATGTTCTTAAAATGCAAACTACCACTTTAATATTTATGATTACAATACTACAACCTTCTACAATGCTCTGACCACGTGGTAACAGCATATGAACCAGAATCACAACAGCACTCAAAAAGCACAAATATATTTCCATTCTTTAAGAATTCAACAGAACTAATACCTGGGTAAGTGGGTTAGGAGTAGGCAGGAGTCCACCACCAGGCAGAAGACCTGCCACTGCGTTAGCTGGTGCCAACAGAGACAAAGCCTTAGTCTCATCAGGAATAACTCCTGCAGAGAAACATCCATGCATTAGAACACACTCTTTTGCAAGACAGAAAACACACAAAAACACCCAGAAAATGTCTCCCTGATACACCACCTGAGTTTGTTGAAAGTATTTATGTTCGCTAAAATATAAAGCTTGATTTCTATGATTATTTATCATTAATTTTATGTCAGAATGAAACTTCAATGTGTGAAAATCTGTATCCTTTTTCTCTACAAATGGTTAAGTTTCTAGAGTAAAAAAAAATAGCACAATACACACTACTTTTTTGTTAACACTGCCAAGATTTCATCACCTGTACTCGATTTTTAAGTCATGAACCAAACGTAAGCAAGCACAGTCGGTTCTCCAGGGGTGTGCTCTCAACTTTCAAAAGCTGTTTTATGAACAACGACTCGTGTCGGCTGCTTCACTATAAAGCACACAGAAAAATCAAGATACACAAGACAAAAAAAGTTTGATTTAGGGGTTAATAATATGGTACAGTTACTATGATTTTCTTTTACACCTACCATACAAATTTTGTAAAAATTAAGAGAAGAAAAGTATGTAAAGGAAATATTCTGTTGGAATCAAGCGTAGGGCTTTTGCTGACTCATGAAAATGAATATGAATGTTTCTGAAGGTCTCTGAATACACACAGGATGTGTGTGTGGGAGTGAGTGAGAGAGAAAGAGAGAATAAGTAAAACAACATGGCACATTCCTTACCTGTACTGTAAAATGTCTTATGTTCCAACATGTGCCATGCTAACCATACCAAAAATGCTGCTACATAGTGTCAGTTGAAAAGCTAACTTAGCCAAACTCCTAAGCCAAAAACAACATGTATGTCTGTTTTTAAAGCCTAATCTGTGTATTCAGATAAAATCTAAGGGCCCTAAGACAAATATTTATGTAGACAATTTAAATTCTATCCAACAGCAAAAGCCCTATACAGATGGATTAATCTGTTAATGTGCCCAAGCCCCCAAAATGAGAGTTCAATAATACAATTAAACTACATTTGCAAATACCAGTAGTATTTCTGTAATACATATTAAGAAACTGCATCTCATCATAAAACATACAATATGTACAGGGCACTTAAGAGAAACTGGATAAGCTGCAGAAGAAAACTGTTGGGTGGTATTTTCAGCAGGGCCTGGTATATAGTTCAGGCTGAACCAGGGAAAAGAACTGTAAAACACAACAACAAAAAAGAAAAACCACTGTTAAATAAAGGTAATGGTTCCTTCCACCTAAACTGAGAAGTGCCGATAATATAAACAAATGTATACTACACAGCACTGTTATCTTGCTTGTGTCAGAGCTGTCATCAATTTAGATACCAAGAGTTATGGAGGGGGGAGGGGGGAGAAGATCATTTAGATATAGGGCATTAATGCATCATTATTAACAAACCTACAAAGATTATGGGATAATTTTGCATGCAAAATTATGTCTCAAGAGGATAATATTAAGTATCAACATCTTACTAAAATTAGTGCATTTGCAACATTTCTGGCAAACTAAAATCCTCTTGAATTTATTGTGAGACACCTGATAGAAGATCTGCATCCATTAAAAAAAAAAAGTCATGCATCTGATCCTCTGATTTAAAAAAGACTATTTAAAAATAAAACTACAATTTAAAAATAGCAATGAGGCCCCTCACCAGTTAATTTTCATGCGTCAAGAGTATTTTTTTTTACTGCTGCTTTGATAGAACCATGAAATACTGCATGAATGTGTAGAAACGAAAGAAAAAGAAACAGACAAAAGAAACAAACATTAACCAAGGAACCTAAATAATCCCCAAATCCATTACTATTAAGAGTTCCTTCCAAATCCAGCTATCTCAGTTTTACCAGTTATGACTATTCCTTACCGTAGACTTTGTGTCTATTGTCCTAAAACACTGACCAAGAACCAACACCAAAGCGTAAGAGCTAAAACCAGGGTGAATGGTGACAAAGGGATTGAGTACATCAGATATTTAGTGGAGGTAACATTAATACAGCATACCATACCAAAAATTACAGTAATACACTAATAGATTCTGAAACTAAATATTTCTGTAATCCTCTATATGTACTCCCTGAATATTTCACTTTCAAAACAGATCCAGAAAAATTATTATGGTCTAAAAATATTTACGAAAGCCAGTTATATGATATACTGTATTATGTTCAGGGCTTGGGAACTATAATACTTAGCCAATAAGAATTCTTTAAATTAAAAGGCTAACTAATGTTTTGTAAATTACTCACATGATTTGACCCTTGTTCCAAAAGCTATGTTCTACTTTTTACTTATCCTAAATTTGAATTCTGTAAATTTTCTCTTGGTGATAAGTCTTATCCTACAACAGGCACACTGATATAAAAGAAAATGCTCAATCAAAACATACTAACTCATAAGTTTATCAGCATATATATATTTTAAAACCTTAAAATTGGGCTCATACACTTTAATATCACGGACATAGATTTACTATTATTATATAGCATGCCTTAACCCAACTATGAATGCAATTTAATTTCTTTAGAAAACCACAGAGGCAATTTTTCTAAGTTTTAAGGACTAGACATTTCACAACTTTTACAAGGAATGGTGTAAATGTTCACATCAGTATTCAAAGATCTAAGATAGCATCTAAAGTTAACAATATCAAGATTCTGCTTCCACTGACCAGTTCACTATGGAAAGGGGAAAGCATTTATATCCCGGTCAGCATATATGTTAATAAAATCCAGTAGTTTTAACATATTTCAGTGACTTCTTTGACTCAAATTTATAGTTACCAAAAAGCAAATAAAGTAGCAGTACATTGGGAACAAACTAATATATGTCTCAGAAAATTTTACAAAATGGAATTAATAGAGTGCTGTCTTGTCACAGTGGCTTTTTTAGATCCAAAAACCCTGCTCATTATTTTTCTGCCAAATTACTTTAACAGCCTAAAATGTAAAAAGAGAGAAAAATGTAGTTAACAAATGGTTACACCAGGAAAACACCTGGGGGACTTGAGTGCTTGCTGGCCTTTAGTTAATGTCTAGAATCCCCTGTAGCTGCAGAGGACCCACTGTTTTTCAGTCATCTGGAAGAGTTTTGCATTTGCCTTCTCCACTACAAAAATCACACACACAAATAACAGAGAGAAGAATTTATTATTTAGAGATATTCTAGAAAATATAGCAAGAATGAACAAGAAAATCTGGCATAAAAACAAAACACCCAGTGCCCATCTGGCACCTAAGCTATAGGAAATCTTGAACTTTCATAAAAACCAAAATCATTGCGACCCTTGGTATACTGAAATTCAATGTGGGATACATTTTTTAAAGTTATCAGTGAGAAGAATCACTAAGAGGAATCACTAAGGAATAAAACCAACCTGGTCACATTTATTCAAAACAGAAACAACATCATGCATTTATTTGAAGGTTTCTGTGTAAATGTACATGGCGTGAACTGTTCACCTTCAGGACTTTTTCATAAAACGACATTAAATCAACTAAGCAGATATTAGGGATATGGTTTTAATTAACTTAAAAATGCTTTAAAATAATGCAAAAGGTTAAATATCTTATAAAAACAGACCTGATTTCGAATTTTTAAGTTAAGAAGAAAGCCTTCAAGTAAAAATACGGACCACAGTATAACAAGGGTTTCAAAATGTTAATAGCTTAGATTTTTAACATGCTACTAATGCTCACTCTAAAACTACACTGAGGTAGATGGTCATCATAGGATGCCCACATAGGTAGTTAAACAAAGCACAAACCTTCTGCATATGGTACGACTATCAAAGCTCTGTCAACGAATACAGTGTTTGTCAGATGCTGTGCCACAACTGCTGAGTCCGGATCATGGAACTTAACAAAGCAGACTCGGGATGAGACTGGCAAAGGCGAATCACTAAAAAATAAACAGATAACATAAAAGAAGAGAAAAATATCAGCTAAAACAGAAATGAATGATTCACAAACGACACTTGCATTCCAAAAGTAAAAGAGGCAGATAAAAATACATAACTGCACACACATTAGTTAACCAGTTCAAAAATACGTGACATTTCCAATAGAGTACTACCCACAGAACTGACTGTAGCAAACTGCACCTAGACAAAAACAATCACTGTTTAAACTTACAATGCATCAAGTTACAAACAGTTTGAAACTATAAAGTCTCAGAGTCTGAACAGGTCACAAAAATGTCAACATTTATTTCATAATAACAATACCAGTCATTTAAAAATACAGGTAACAAGTAATTAGTTTTGGCTTAGAGAACTTTTCATTACGGCTAACTTTTCAGAGTTAAAAACAAAACCTTTCCATTTTAGGGACATACGAATATGGTCGTTAAGTACATCTATTTGACAATGAGTTTTCTTGATCTGCCACTAAATGCCCTGTCCTATTAAACCTACAGCATATTAAAACTCCCAGGCATTATAAATAGTTAAGGCTCTCCCAGTAGAACACTTTCACAGAGAAAAAGAAAATTAAGCACAAATGGGAATAATACTACACCCCGCCCCCCAATTAGGCAAAATTTCAGTAAGCAAAGAGTCACTCCCCTTGGCAATTGCGTTCTTATATAAAACAAAAACAAGTTGCTAAGGTGCAAGCAATGGTAGGTCTAAGTAAGATAAGATTAGAAAAAGAGCAGAGTTTTTGCTGTTTTTTAAAAATGTAAGATGGTTAAATTTCAGCCAGCCACTAAACTCTCTGTGAAAGGGAAAGATTAAATAAACAAAGGCAGGGATTGCCTTAACACCAAACCAAAAGCTATTTGAAAATCAATACCCTAAGGCAGTAGTAATCACGTCATCCCTGGTTTATACTAGAATCATGGCGGGAGTGGGGGGGGGTACGAAACTACAATTACATCAAGATCTCTGATGAATGAAGTACTGAGTGCTGCCTTCTTTAATTCTCCCTGACAATTTTAATATGCACCCACGGTAAAGATAGGTTCAAAGCAAAGCTGTCAATGTATATATCACAGATATCGAAATGGACTTAAGCCATCTTGTTACAGAAGTTTACCGCAAAATGTCTTTGAAAGGATACATTTTTTTTTTAGTGTAAAGCATCACTGGTCTAAATTAACAATGTTGCACCCAGTATATTGAAAAGAATGCTGTTGCGTTAGTTTTAGTACTAAAGCTATAATAGCTCTTCGTATTTCTTTCCTGACTTTCACATTCTTACTACTAAATTAAAAAGCTCTTTAAACGCTATCATTTTATGTTCTTAACATTTAACACAATGCCTTGGCAGGTAGTGAGCACTTAGACTTCTTAAAAAGTGACCTCTACCATTTCTTTGATACCATCTATTGTCATTTAACTAAAAGAAAAAGATAATGACTATCAAATATTAGGTTTTTAAAGAATATAAACATAACACTTCTTTTAAAAAAATTAGGGGGCTTCCCTGGTGGTGCAGTGGTTAAGAATCCGCCTGCCAATGCAGGGGACACGGGTTCAAGCCCTGATCTGGGGAAGATTCCACATGCCACGGAGCAACTAAGCCCGTGCACCACAACTGCTGAGCCTGTGCTCTAGAGCCCGCGAGCCACAACTACTGAAGCTTGGGCGCCTAGAGCCCATGTTCCGCAAAAAGAGAAGCCACCGCAATGAGAAGCCTGCGCACCGCAATGAAGAGTAGCCCCCGCTCCCCTCAACTAGAGAAAGCCAGTGCGCAGCAACAGAGACCCAACACAGCCAAAAAATAAATAAATTTAAAAAAAAATTAGGAAAGTATGCCTACATTCTCCCAATGTATTTCCATTTACTTGGCAATCTTAAATAATTCATATTTTTTTCTACCCACTCATGTCTGTGCAACATTAGTTGGCTATATCAAACCTTTAAGTGGTGGTGAAGTAAAGATAAAATACAAACAATTTAAATATCACGGAAAAGACAGTCACAGTAAGACAACTCAGAAGAACATAATTAATTTCTCTCCACTTTAAATAGTCTTGTTTAAAACCATTGCTATTTGGTCCCACAAGTATACTGTCATACTTTCTCAGTTAAAATAAATAAGAGATGTTAAGATAAAGAATTGATACCGGAAATTAATTTTCATACCCTAGAATGTTGTGCAAGTACCACTGCTACAAATAAGATTGTCTTTGCTCCTTATCTTTAAGAATTAATACAGAAGAGGCAGTGCAGCTAAAAAGAACTGAGGAGCAAGACTGGTGGTGGTATTGTCTCTACTTTCTTAAGAGTGACCTCTAAGGGTTGTTTCAGAATCTTCTGGGATGCACATATAAAATTCAGATTACTCTTTTCCATCTCAAGCCCGCTGAATCTGAGAACCCCCTTTTTTAACGGGAAGGCTCTGATTCTTAACAAGATCCGTAGCTCATACTAGTGCCTGCTAAAGTAGAACTGCTGGTTTGGGTCAGAAGTTCTTTCAACCCCCAACTTAATACTGAGCTAACCATTTCTGAGCAGAGAATTTTGAGCTTATAAACAAAGCATCTCCTAAACCCTGCAAAACAGCAAGCGTGTGGCAAAGTTAACAACTCTGTTGACCTCATATGCCCTTTCCATCATATGCTCTTATTCAGTTCTAAAGAAATACAGTAAATTGTTGCATTTATTTAAAAAATTTTAAAAGGTTAACTATGTTCTTTCCCTTACCTAACTATACTTACTTATATGATCATTAAAGTATCTCTTTTTGGTCGCTGAAAAGTTAGTAATGAATTTATCTGCGGTGTTATAAGTAGCCTTCAGTTACTGCGTAACTGGCATATGCGTCTCAAGGATCATTACCTGATAAGGACTCCTGTTACATTCTCCACTCTGAAATCCCACTAAAATCAAACATTTGAAGAATACCTACCAGGCGTAAAAGAATGATTCCCCTCACAAGTTGTTTGGTTAAATCAAGGAAATCCTGATCAAGTGGCAAAAAAGAATCAGAACATTGGGGTTCGAATAATAGTTCTGACACTAGTAGAGGGGCTTGTGTATACAGAACCTATGTGAATTTCAGTCCACTCATTTGTAAAACAGGGTAAAATACCTTCTTCTTCTGAATATGAAAGGACTGAGCAAGATAAAATAGGAAAGCATTTAGCATACAAGAGACAAACCATGTTGAATTTTCAATATGCATTTTAAGAAAAACCAGAATCAAAGTAACATTTTCTTTTAAAAAGGAAGAATGAGGGAACACTGACAGATGCTTTCAGATAGCTGTAGGTAGGGCTATCATACTGAAAAGAGGGATAGAATACTATTTCCTGTGAAGAGAGATTGTATTATCACTGCGTGAAACTATAAGCCAGCAATTTCTGGCTTAAAAGAACCAAGAAATAGATGGTTCAATAATGAAACAAAGGGAGACACCTTGAGGAGGTTGTCAGTGAAATGTCTGGCATAATCCCAGATCCTAGGAATTTTCCCCCTCAACAGGCACTTAGAACTGAAATTAGTTTCAGCAGGTATGGGTTGGGGCTCAGTCATGTAAGTTCTTTAAAAATGCCGCTAGGGTGATGCTGATGACCCCAAGGGACCTCATTCTAGAAGAGGGAGGAAGTCAAGCTTGTAAGCTGGTGAATGGTGCTACAAAGAAAAAGCAGTTAAACTGAATAGAGAAGGCAGGGAGCAGGGGCGTTGTATTTTTATATAGTGTGATTAGGTGACATTTGAGCAACAAAAGAAAGCAAGCCCATCATGGGCATATCTAGGATAAGAGTTCCAGGTGGATAAGAATACCTTTTAGGAGAAATACACACATACCCATTAAAAGAAAAAAAAAAAAATCAAACACCAAACGTGTTTACAATCAATAGAATTTTAAGTGATCCGAGTCATTCAATCTTATTCTACGTGTAAGAGTAAATTTTTGGAGTATTTTTGGAATGATGAACCCCTTTTAGACTGCTAGGGATTCCATAGCACATTATCCCCAGCAAACTACTGTTGAAAACCATAGCGAGCTTAAAGAAATTGTCAATAAAGTATTTCCAAACTGTGCAGGTCAGATTAGCTGAGGCTTAAATTAGTTAAAAAAACAACAAAAACAACAATGTTAAAATGAACAAAAGTAAGCATCTACATTCACACTATTCAAACCGGAAAGGCCACTAGCAATGTAACATTCACTATATTGTTACCTTATGCATTTTCAGAAGAGAAAATGATCTGTATGTGGGAGCATATATGAAGGAGTCAAAGAGAAAAAATGTGTCAATATTTATCTATTCCTCCCAATATAGGGGAAAGAATCCTCTTAATGCATAGCACCCCCAGATCATGTTACCTGGTACACAAAACTCTCCTGGTTATGATGGAACCACTCCTTTGACTACAAATCAAAAGCCAGACTCTGTTCCATCATGACTTCCTCTAAGATATGGACCATGCGTTAGGTAAAAGATCCAGTAAACTTCCCACACTTCTTTCTCATCTTTTTATAAAAGTATCATAAAAAGAACACCTTCAAAATAAGAGCATTTTACAGTCAGCACCTATAAAAAAGTTCTTAATGACTTGCTGGACCAGAAATAATTTTTTCATAAATAAATCCAGTATCTCACATATTTTGAGAAACAACATGATTACAATCAAGTCATCAATAACAGTCAGATGTGTCACTTTTATTTTCTGCCATTTACTGTTTATTAATTTCACTAACAATTTAATAAAGGGTATGTTGTGAGAAAATAAGAGCAAAACATCTATAAGTTCCTATTATGAAAGTTATTTGTCCTTCACTGTCAAAGCAAATTTCTGTTCAAAATAACTGTAACAAAAACATGTTTGTTCCCAGACTTCTACACTTCATGTAAATTACTCTGAAATCTCCCTCCACATGTATATTCCCTCAAAATTAAAGACAACACAACACCTGCAAACAATAATAATCATCTGAAAATACTTCAAGTAGAAAGTGATGAAATACAGTAATACTTAAATACCGCAGTATGATCAACTTCCATTAATTATTTCAGAGAAGTGTACAGAGATTAACGATTTATTACATCCACAACCGTGGATTCCTTGAAGATTCCAATTTCCTGTTTAGAACTTAAGTGACATCATAAAACTCTTATGGTACAGCGGGTACTGAGTACCCACTGACAGTAAAATCTGAATTTCCACTCTTCCCAAAGAGCACTGGACTGTTTTATTATTTCAAATTTTTGCTCTAATATTTATCACATTTTGTCATAGCTTATTTTTTTTCTTTACAATTACTGCACTCATTCAATACTTTTGTGATACAAATAAGAAATGAGACAGTAGGATAAAAACAAAAACCATATACCCCAAATTAAAAAGTTTAACATTCTACAGAATTCCTTCTGAAGAACAATTCTGAAATATAAGTATGTACATTATTTAAACAAAGGAAAACCCAAGGTTTCAGCTATAACTCATTCTCTCATTTTAAAAACTACTTAGGCTCACTGAATTAACTGTCTGTCCAAACGAGTATTAACTCTGAATTATGTTCACTGGGCCAGGATCACTGAACAACAATATTTAGCATTAAGTGAACAACAGCCTATAAAGTTCAATATCAAATTAACATAGAAATGAGTATTTTTGTTACTTTCCAAAGAATTCAAACATTTGTTTTTTATAAAGAGATTAACCTATATACAAAATACTTCAAGTGGGCAGTTCGTCTTGATTTAAGTGCCCAAAGAACGACCACGCTGGCACAATTTAAGGAAAAAGAAAAGAAAAGAAAAAAAAAAACCAAGATTAGAAGCGTCTCCTAATCCCCCAAACCCTGGCCCTGCTTCTCTGCATTATTATTAGGCCTAATGCACAGAATGCTTGCGTAAGTAAGTAAACGCAATAGCCAACCTCAACTAAAGCAGCCTAGCCCAGGGAAACATGAACAAGGGCCTGCAGGAAATGCTGTGCGTTAGGCCCAGGCTGAGGAGGAGTTAGCAAAAACCGTGATGGTGGACGATACTCACTCAGGCGGGAAGAGGCGCAGTTCGTCGATCTTCCCTAGGAAACCGAAGAGGGTCCGCATCTGCTCAGAGCTAGCGCTCGGGGAGACATTAGTCACCTGGATTACCTCGGTGCCGCCGCCTCCGCCGCCGCCGCCGCCCCCCGGCCCGCCGCTGGGGCCCGGGCCCGCAGTGCTGGGGACGATGGTAGTGTTGCTCATGGCGCTGCTCGCGTACTCGCTCCTGCTTTAACACATCAAACACACAACAAACAGTGAGAGGGAGGGGAATAGGAACCGGTTCGCCGGAGAGGGGACAGGACGGTGTCCGAAGCTGCAGCCGCTGCTGCCGTCGCCGCCGTTTCTCCGCCCCGCCGGTCGCCGCGGGGAACGAAGAGGCCGCGCGAGCTCGACACCACGAGAAAACAAACGACCGCCCCCACCTCGCTCCAACCACCTTACTCGCGGCCCGAGCTCCCCACAATGCCTTGCGGCGCAAGGGCGCGTCACTATCGGCTCCGCCCCGTGCCGGCCCAGCAAGCCTCACTCACAGCCGGAGAAACGCGAGAGGGACCCCGGTCTCGTGAAAGGAGTCATCTCCATCCCTCTGTGCTCCCCCTTTTTTTTTAAAGACAAGAAAAGTGGAAGGCGTTAACTTTTTTTTTTTTTAAAGCAAGCCTCCACTCCCCGGCAAAAAACTGCATGCACACTTTAGCAACTATTCTTATTAAAAATGCCCACGATATTTATTTCTTTGTACAGAGTATCTTCTACAGATCTGTCCAGTTACTAATGAAATTTATACCCTAGCTATCAAGACTTTCCTCCCTACCACTATAAAATTTTCTAAATCTTTACACACATCTTTGTAACACTGAATTTGTGACGAATTTGCTTTCCCACTAAAATCTTCAGAAACATATTTTAATGTTACACTCACTAGTGCTTTATAAGCTAATTTCACAAATTCACTCTTTTACACTTGATCTTAGCCAAAAGGCCGAGAAGCGATACAAATTCACTTTTTAAAAGAACATTTTGGGCCTCCCTGGTGGCGCAAGTGGTTGAGAGTCCGCCTGCCGATGCAGGGGATACGGGTTCGTGCCCCGGTCTGGGAGGATCCCATATGCCGCGGAGCGGCTGGGCCCGTGAGCCATGGCCGCTGAGCCTGCGCGTCCGGAGCCTGCGCGTCCGGAGCCTGTGCTCCGCAACGGGGGAGGCCACAACAGTGAGAGGCCCGCATACCGCAAAAAAAAAAAAAAAAAAAAAATTAAAAAAAAAAAAAAGAACATTTTACAGTACCTAAATATGTACAAGTATGTGATCTAAAATTTCTACAGAAAAACCTGCTTTACATGCATATTCTTGCTTAAAATAATTTTGAAGCTTTTGATCATAAAAAGATCCTTGCCTAATTTTTCAACCTCATGTGAATTATTCTCCCACTTTCATCCAGTGTTATCCAATGACTTGCAGTTCCCAAACCTGACAAAATCTTTTATTTCACAGTGCCTTTACACAAATTATTAATGACCTCCCTCATTTTACCTAACTGCTATCCCCCATAGGGCCTTCCTTGCCTCACTGACGCAACTTCTGCAAGCAGAGTTAGGGTTTCCTTCTCACCACTCAACAACAGAGGTACATATATTTGTTATACTGACATGTACCCCACAAAACTCTTGAGTTTTCTGGGTCAGTTTAGGACCTAGCACAATGTCTGTCACATAGTCAATGCCCAATAAATGTGTTGAACACATGCACAAATATGCCTTAATGACTCATTTATTCTAAGACAATTGTTAAAAAATTTACTTGATCCTAAATATTTCTGGAGGCCAAAATCTGAGGACTTATACAATGTTTTCTTTAGTAAATACTTCTATGGAATAATGCAACTGAAAGTGTAATTTGTTAGAGATTAGAAACTAAAGTTACTGAGATATGGATGTAGAGCCAATTGGCTAGGTTTTCTTACTATTACGTCATTTCTGCTTGTTCTTATACAAAGGGATGGGTAGGTTGAATATACGCCTAGAAAAATTACAATTAACTGCATGTCATTCATAAATGTGTACCTGTGAATATAAAAGATGCCAGATAATTAATTTTCTTATTTTGAATCAGACATATGTAACTGTCAAATACAGATTCTTAACAGTTTGATAAAGTTAATTAGTATATCAGTACCCACAAAATGGAGGCCGCCACAGTAGCCCAGCCCAAGTAACAAATCTAAACCTAAGTCAGCCGGCACTCACAGGAAACACCTGTCAAGGAAACCTAACATAGCAAATCGCAATCTTCCAACTCAGTTTTAGCTAGATTACCTTGCCCTAGAAAATAGGACCTGCTAGCCTTATGAAGAAACTCTCCACCTCTTGGCCAATGCTTCTTCTAATTCTTTATAAAACTCCCTCTTGCCCAAAATCCCTTGTGAAGAGTGCTCCATGCTTGCCAGGCACTGTACTCTCCCAATCCATGGATTGTTTTCCTTTGAATAAATGGCATCAAACACCTTACTAAATTGTTTCAGTTTTGTCACTTGATACATTTAACTCTTGTAAGAAGTGGCTATGATGTTCTATGACAAAAGGGCAAATAATACAGGGGCAGGGTTCATGCCTGTCTTGTTTTTTTAAATGTTAACATCTTTTTATTCTCTGTGGTGGATACACAGAAATCTTTTCTATTATTCCACACTTTTCTGTATGCTTGACATATTACATAATTAAAATTACAAATTCAAGCCAAAGAAAAACATAGTTCTGTGATAAGATAAATCTTTTAAGTCCTCAGAAACCAGGTTACACATAAAAACTAACTGAACACACAAATAGATGGTGCTTCCATATGGAGAAACAGTGGCAAAAAAAAAAAAAATCGTTCTAATAAGGAGGATTTCTGAATATTTTATTTTCAAATCATCTAGCAGCTAAAAAAAAAATACTGGACTTACAGCCAGAAGACTGGCTTAAAATAAAATACTACCTTGTTATTAATTAAGTGTGATTTGAGGAAATTTCACTTCAAAGAACCTACTTCAGTCAGAAGCTGAGTGAGGAGCTGAATCATAATTTTGAAGATCCTTTTAGGTCTAATAAATAGATTAAATAACTAAGTAACTACCTTGTGTTATTACTGTCTGTTTCCCATAGAAATGAAATAGCTAAAGGCAAATAACTAATATACGAAAGCAAATAAATATATCCAATCTATACTAGTATTAAATCACTTTAGTTTTATTTAGCTTCCCAGTTGAACAAGACTATAAAAAGTACAGAATCTGGACACAAGTATCATGCCTGTCTTATTTACTTTAACCCCAGTATGATGAAAATGTTAAAAAAAAAAAAAGCCTCACAAATTCCTTCAAATATTATTATGCCCCTGCGATGTTTCAGGATTTTCCTAGCCCCTAGAAATACAGCAGAGAAAAAAGACAGGCAATGTTCCTGATCTCATGAAATGCCAGGTTCGGTATGGCAAACTCTCAATACAAAAACAAAGACGTAGGGCTTCCCTGGTGGCGCAGGGGTTGAGAGTCCGCCTGCCGATGCAGGGGACACGGGTTCGTACCCCGGTCCGGGAAGATCCCACATGCCGCGGAGCAGCTAGGCCCGTGAGCCATGGCCGCTGAGCCTGAGCGTCCGGAGCCTGTGCTCCGCAGTGGGAGAGGCCACAACAGTGAGAGGACCGCGTACCGCAAAACTAAAACCCCCCCAAAAAACAAACAAAAAAAAAACAAAGACGTAAGGGAGTAATGTGCTGTGATGAAAATAAACCAGGATAGGAGATGGGGAGAAGGTGTTATCTGAGCTGAAACTTTATTAAAAGGAGGAAGCAAAGCAATCCAAGCGGAGGAAATAGACAATTAGAAAGGTACTCAGGATGAGAACAAGTTTGAAGCTTTCAAGGAAAGTAGGAAGACCATTTTCTTTGTTGATTAAATGCTTTACAGTTTATATTTCAGAGAGAGACTTATAAGAAAATCCTGTCAGTATCATGTGGAAAGTGAAGTGAAAGAAGCATGCATAGGGAAGAGCCACTGCTCATTTTTGGGAGTGGGTTTGGGAAGGCTTCCAGTTATATTTGAATGAAAATTATTACCAATCTTACTAATGGTTGATGCTATTTCCAAAGCAAAAAGTAACCTGTCATTTTGGCCTCTTTAGTCATATTATGGCCTATTAGTCATGTTTGGCCTATACATGAATATTATAGTGCATAATTTCTGATAGGCTTTTTTTTTTTCTTTTTTTCAGTACACGGGCCTCTCACTGCTGTGGCCTCTCCCATTGCGGAGCACAGGTTCTGGACGTCCAGGCCCAGCGGCCATGGCCCACGGGCCCAGCCGCTCCGCGGCATGTGGGCTCCTCCCGGACCAGGGCACGAACCCGCATCCCCTGCATCGGCAGGCGGACTCCCAACCGCTGCGCCACCAGGGAAGCCCTCTGATAGGCTTTTGAAACATGAAAAATAAGACTCCTGATAGTAGTGTGCTATTGCTCACAGGTGGGGAACTGCTACTACCCCCACACTGCTAAGAAAAAGTTAGAAGTGCTTGATATTGGAAAGAAAGTCTCTCAAAGAATATTAGAAAATAATACTTGATGCAAATCCTCAAAACAGTACCAATCCTATCAGTCATAATGAACAAGCTTTAGTTCTTTCCAGTATCAAGGTTCTAAAAGATCTCATGTATAAAAGAATGAAACTACACCCCTATCTTATACCACTCACAAAAATCTGAAATGGACTAAAGATTTAAATGTAACACCTGAAACAATAAAACTCCTAGAAGAAAACATAGGAAAAACGTTCCCTGATGTAGGACTTGGTAATGATATTTTGAACGTAGAAAGCATTAAGCAACAAAATTAAAAATAAACAAGTGGGACTACATCAAACTAAAAAGCTTCTGTACAGCAAAGAAAACCATCAATAAAATGAAAAGACAACCTATGGAATAGGAGACAATATGTACAAACCATATATCTGATAAGGGGTTAATATCTAAAATATACAGGGAACTCCAAAACACCTCACATCTGTTAGAATGACTAGCATCAAAAAGGCAAGAGATAACAAAAGTTGAGGAGGGATGTGGAGAAAAAGGAAACCTTGTGTACTACTGGTAGGAATGTAAATTGGTGCAGCCACTATGGAAACAGAAACACCATGTTGAGATGTCTGTATCCCCATGTTCATAGCAGCATTATATACAATAGCCAAGACATGGAAAGTGTCCATCGATGGATGAATAGATAAAGAAGTTGTATCTAAAAAACAAAGAAACAAACAAAACCAAACTCACAGAAAAAGAGATCAGATATATGGTTATCAGAGGTGAGGGTGAGGGGAGGGAGAATGAGAAGAAGGTGGTCAAGTGGTACAAACTTCCAGTTATAAGATAAATAAGTACTTGCGATATAATGTATGACATAAGTATACTTAACAATGCTGTATGATATATATGAAAGTTGCTGAGAGAATAAATTCTAAGCAGTCTCATCACCAGGAAAAAGTTTTTTTAAATTTTTCTTTTATTTTCTATCTATATGTGACGATGGATATTAACTAACTTTGTTGTAATCATTTCAAGATAAAGGTAAGTAAAATTGTGATTCTGTACACTTAAAACTTATACAGTGCTGTATGTCAATTATATCTCAATAAAACTGGGAAAAAGAACAACTGCAATAAAGACATTTCTAAGGGAAAGAAAAAGACCTCATGTATTTAAATGGAAATTCTTTAATTAAAAGATAGAATAGCCATAGGTATGTACAATAACTCTACCCACTGGACACCATGTTCCCAGTTGGGTAAGTCAACTTACCTGTTACTGTTAGCCACCTTTGTTCACACTACTGAAAAAGATTGTAGAGTCCTCTAAATCAGGGGTCCCCAATCCCCAGGCCACACCACTACGGGTTCATGGCCTCTTAGGAACCGGGTCGCACAGCAGGAGGCAGGCAAGGGAGCAAAGCTTCATCTGTATTTACAGCCGCTCCCCATTGTTCGCATCACCACCTGAGCCCCGCCTCCTGTCAGATCAGCAACGGCATTAGATTCTCATAGGAGTGCAAACCCTACTGTGAACTGCGCATGAGAAGGATCTAGGTTGCACACTCCTTATGAGAATCTAATGCCTGATGATCTGAGGTGGAGCTGAGGCAGTGATGCTAGCGCTGGGGAGTGGCTGCAAATACAGATTATCATTAGCAGAGAGGTTTGACTGCACAGAGACCATAATAAGTCAATTGCTTGCAGACTCATATCAAAACCCTGGGCTTCCCTGGTGGCGCAGTGGTTGAGAGTCCACCTGCCGATGCAGGGGACACGGGTTTGTGCCCCGGTCCAGGAAGATCCCACGTGCCGCAGAGTGGCTGGGCCCGTGAGCCATGGCCGCTGAGCCTGCGTGTCCGAAGCCTGTGCTACGCAACGGGAGAGGCCACGACGGTGAGAGGCCCGCGTACCGCAAAAAAAAAAAAAAAAAAAAAAAAACCCTATCAGTGAGTGGCAAGTGAGAATTAAGCTGCATCTTACAGAGTAGACTGGACATAAGCAACAAACGTCAGGTGTCACTTTCTCCCATCACCCCCAGAGAGGACCACCTAGTTGCAGGAAAACAAGCTCAGGGGTCCCACTGATTCTGCATTATGGTGAGTTGTATAATTATTTCCTTATATATTACAATGTAATAATAATAAAGTGCACAATAAATGTAATGTGCTTGAATCATCCTGAAACCACCTCCCCCAGACCCCCACCCCCGGTCTGTGGAAAACCTGTCTTCCATGAAACCGGTCCCTGATGCCAAAAAGGTTGGGGACCGCTGCCGTAAATTGACACAATTTTGCAAATCTGCACAAGCAACAGGTCTTTTACCAAATTAGTTGTTAAGCAGCTCTTTCCCTCTACCGAATATACTTTTTGAGGACAGGGAAGGCAAAGTATTCATCTCTGTGTTTCTGATATCCAACAATATTTTACTGGAACAAAGTAAGCACTTGACAAAAACTTACTGGTATCATCTGTGTGCTAGAAGCTTTAAAAATGCCTTACACAATCTACTCAACAAAGGCTTGGTGAATGAAGGCAGGAATGCATTTGCTAGATTTACAAGGAAGTTTGGTTGAGAAACTCTCAAAGTATTTGGCTATACATTTTCCCCCCATAGCTATAGAAAGCAGTAAGAAAAACATGGGAAATAAATCGCTGCTTACAAACCATAACTTTAAAAAAAAACAAAACTTACCTGCAGATCTGTTTTGTTTTTCTACTTCTGCAAATTAGATAACTGTATTTCTCTATTTCTAATTCTATTGATTAGATGATTCTATAATGATTAGTATCTACTTTAAAATCATAATCGTAAATCCCACACTCCTTTTTCTGCTCCATCTAAAATGAAGGGGAGAGACTAAAGGATAAGTCAGCATTAGGGGGCTAATGGACAGAATGATGGACGGACACACACCAGAACAGAAAAAGTCTACTTACTTCCAAATACTTGTTTTGTTAACTTATATTGTCTGTCAATAGCAGAAATTCTATATCTACATTTTAAAATTGACAGCATAAGGTCTGTGAACACCTTGAAACTGTAGGCAAAAATCTGTATTTTTCATTTTATTTTTCAAAGTTTGTTTTTATGATTAACATAGAGAGAAAAGGAGTTAGAGCATTAGGATACTGTTGCCTATAGCCATACACACAGTACTCTCAGCTGTGGTCCATACAATCACAATCAATTTATTTGTAACAGATTTATTGGTGTTTGGATTGAATAGGGTCAACAGAAATATTTGCAGGGGAAAGCTCCAGGTACTGACTACTCACTAATATCCTCTATGTTATATGAGATTATTTTAGTCTCAACTGAGAAAAGGCCATTTGAGGGACTGCTTCATAATCTTAAAAAAAAAAAAAAAAAAAAAAGTGAAAAAAAATCCAGTACTTACATGTATCTTTATTCTAAGTAAATAGTTTCAAGCATTTTAATACTAAAGAGTTTTCCCTGATCAAGGAATTAGACATCTGCACAATTTGAGCTCTTTTTCCCCTTACGCTGTAAAATTAACTTTCTCATCATGAAGGAAAATTATTTCTAAAGAGTCATGAAACTGGTAAAACCGAAAATGTACTCAACTCAGTAATTTGATGATCTACATTAGCTGAATGCTTTTAAAATGCACTTTAATCCTCACAACACTTAAGAAGTGCTACAGTGATTAAGAATGCAGGCCTAGAGTCAAACCAAAGGGGCTCTGCCACCAATTAAGGTATTTGCAATCTTTGGCTCACTACTTTGTGCTTCAATTTCCTCATTTGAACAATGAGGATAATAATAATTTCCAACTCACTGGGTTGTTTTTTGGATGAAGTGAGAATACAAATGCTTAGAAAACATAAATATCAACTACTATTATTATCCTTAATCTACAATTTAAAAACTTTCAGTTTGAAAAATGTTTACCTCAACTGTGTTCCATTTTATACCATCACTCTATTTTAGGCTAGTATCTTGGACTATTACTACTTCATCATTTACGTGAAAGATATCAATCAAAAGAGTTAATTTATACAGTAAGAGGAGTTTCTTACTTAAGATCCCACATTTTAATATAGGCTTTTGGTGGCATATTTTTTTACAAAGATTATAAAATAATAAATGCAAAATGTAAAATATTAAAACTATATGAGTGTAAAAAAGTAGAAGTCCCTCATTCCCATTCCCCTATGCATGTTCTCAACTACTGTAATAGGCAATGTGAACCTCAGTTTCCTTATGTGAAAAATGGAGATAACGATACCACTTAAAGTTTTTAAGATTAGAAATATTATGGATATGAAATACCTAGCACAGTGCCCAGGACATAGGTACTCAACAAATGCTTTATACCATTACAAGAAAGTCTGTGTTCCACGTCCTCTTCTCTTCAACAGATGAATAATAACAATAATACTTCTGGTCTAACCTTAGAGCATTACTGTCAAATGTGAAAATACTTCGTAAGTGGTAGTAAACATGTGAAGTATACTATTATTAGATGCTCCTTCTCCTTTAAGAGGCTGCTGCAATGGAAACATGATGACAGATTTCAGATTTTCATATTCATTTTGTTCCTAAAGCAGCACTTTACCAATAGCATGTGTAGATAGATGACAGCTAAACAAAACATTCTTTTTTTGATAAAACACAAATGCTTCATGGAAAACTCTTGCTAGGAAGGCTTCAATTACTTTTCCATATTTTTAGAACAAGATTGCTATTCTAATTTTCAAAAGACAAACAACTCCACATATGCTTGATCAATCTTAAAAGTACTGTGACATGGGTTAGAGCAACAGACTACCAAATAACCAAAGCACCGATTAAAAAAAAAAAAGCAAAATATTAGTAAATACACAAAACAAGCTGAATTTCTGATACACGCTAAAGCAAAAGGCCACAATGCTTTTTTCCTTCAATTTCCATCTCAGCCACTTTTAACTATGAACTGCAGTTAGTTTCAAGCCACAATTAGCTCATGTTGAAGTCTAAAGCACGTGGAGACATTGATCAAATAATTATTTTGAAGGAAGGAAGAGATGGTGGAAAGGTAACTTTTTAGGAAACTAGGAATCAAAAGACAAGCAAAAAGGTCAGAAGCTCTAATAATGGAAAAAAATCAAAGCTTTATTAACAGCAGATAAATTTAGTGATGAGTGCAAAACATGTATCTCTACAAAGATGAAGAGCAAAAGCTCTGGGTTCACAGATTTGCACTGTGGAGACCAAGTATTTAAATGTTCACTAGTATTTCAACCCCCCCAGTAATAGTACCATTAAAATCACTTAAGCATATGTAACTGTGATATTTTAAAGGATGGAAAAAAAATGATGTAGAAAAAAAGTAGTGGACACTCTTGAAGGTATTTTGAAAGTTAAGCTAACATTTTTCTTAATTGCAATTGTGAGTATAAATACTCCACCTCCAAATTTAACAATCAAATTTTTAAATAAAAATCTATCAATTGTGAATGTCAACAAACTATCAAATTATTACTATTTCCCCCATATCAACTTCAGTTGGTACTAAGAATGAAGTCTCAGGGGCCATATCTTGTCTCATTAAAACTGTTGGGGACGTTTGCTTATACAGAACATTTACCATGTATAATTATTTAATGTCTCTTTTTGAAGTATTGAGCAAATGGAGTTGCAAGCCAAATCCAATAGAATAAAAATGGGGCCTCCCTGGTGGCGCAAGTGGTTGAGAGTCCGCCTGCCGATGCAGGGGATACGGGTTCGTGCCCCGGTCTGGGAGGATCCCATATGCCGCGGAGCGGCTGGGCCCGTGAGCCATGGCCGCTGAGCCTGCGCGTCCGGAGCCTGCGCGTCCGGAGCCTGTGCTCCGCAACGGGGGAGGCCACAACAGTGAGAGGCCCGCATACCGCAAAAAAAAAAAAAAAAAAAAAAAAAAAAAAAAAAAAAAAAAAAAAAAAAAATGTTGGCGGGGTGATATAAAGTCAAATTTTAAAATAGTGGATTTTGATTAAAATGATTTTTCTTTAAACAGATCCATTTGGTAGTTGTTTTGTATCTGTTAACACAAAGAAAGAATAGTATTATGAAGTACATTCTCAGATTTGGTGCCCTAATTTTATCTCTGTATTACTTTACTACTTTAAACAAATTCATAAAACCTATACAATTGATGTTAAAATTAAAGAGTTGAAATCACACAACACATTAATCTTGGAAAAACGATCAAGAAAACAGCTATTTAATGTTAGGAGTAAGAATCACTAGGGATTATGGGAAATATTTTCAGCTGATTTTAGAAAAAGAAATAATACCATAAGTGCTTTTTATTTAGTGACATAAGCGACTGCTTTATAACCACCACCTGTGTTTTAGCTTTTTTTAAGACTATAAACAAAAAAAACTAAAAGTAATTAAAATAAAAAAACTTTAAAAAAAAACCTACTTCTTCCACTTCATGTGAAAAACATCAGCAATGTAAAAGCCTTTTTATAAGAGGAAAGTAAAAATATTTTCCTAAAGCTAGTGGACTGTAATTCTTTTACACTGAAAGTAGAGAGAAACAGAAGACAACATTTATATCAAATATTAAACCTAGAGCAAGCTCACTGCTTCCTGATTCAAAAGTAAGAAAGGGAAGCACAGGCAACATACAAAGGATGAAAATGCACCGTCTCCAGAAAAAATTACCACACAAAGCTCCAATGACAACAAAATACAATTCAAAGCCACATTTGAAACTATGAATAAATATGCAAAATATGTACTACCTTCAAGGAAACAGCATGTTTTCTACTGACTACTGTTAAGTTGGCAGTTATAAGCCTAAATGGAAAACAAATGGGCAAAATGCAATTTTCAAAGGAAACTAAAGCACCATTAACGTTGAATATTTAAAACACGACGAGTCCATGTGCAATATAATTTTGCTCTCAATTCTGATAATTCAAACCAACTAATTTACAGAGTAAGGATAAACATAGAAAGAAAACTTTGAATAATAAGCATATGAGAATGTAAAAAATTCAACTCAAAGAATACTTAATAAGCAATACATGTTAGGTCCAACAGCTCCAGTCAATAATGACAGTATTAAAAAGTAGAATGTTCTCTCAATAAATAACGTTAGCATAAAACAGTTCTCACAGATAAGGCAATGTTCTGAAAGGTGAACATTATACTGATTCAGTATAGGCTAAATCTAAATCTCCTATTTTATAGAAAAAGAAAACTTCCTAGAGATGTCTGCAATCAAATTCACTTTGCTCCTGATGACATTAAAAAAAATTGTGCTCAAAAATTTGCACAAATTAATGCCATTTTCCTTTGCCACAATTTCTCAATTTGCCTCAATAAATTCATCTTACCAATTGTAGCTTTCAACTTTGAAAATATTTAACATGTAGCAATGTTCATAAGAATAACACAGCCATGTTTTAAAATCTTATTAAATTTTAATGGTAGTGATAAGCTGCGCTATCTTACTTTGATAAGTCATACTTTCCATTATGAAATAGAACGGCATTCTTTGGCCGATACAATTCTTAGGGTCAATATATTTTTGGTTTCTTCACTTTCTGTTTTCATTTAGCAAAGCTAGAAGACTGAAACCTTCCATACTTTAATAAAATGAATATAATAAACAGTAGCTAGGAAAATTCTGTTACAAATGGCAGCTATGCAGTAGTCTCCAGCCCCTACAGGGGAGATATCCATTTCATATTATTTTAATAATCCATCTTTTTTTTTTAAAAAAAGCAAATACTTTAGCTTCATTGCTCATGTTGAAAAAGGTTCGGATTTTTTGTTTTAATGCATTCTTTCAAAAGTAATACAATGAATATACAGTGTTAATTCCCACGAATATAACTATATATAACTACACTTTCTCATAAAGAAGCTCAATTAAGTTGATAAGCTTTCAGTTTGCATGAGTTTTAGATGAAACATGATTTTCCTGATTGCATGAGGTAATAATTTTCACCCTCACTTGTTCAATCTGCACTTGCTACAGAGGTACAATACACAGTGTACTACAGATATATACTTATAAAATTTTTATACATGTCGGTTCGTATCTATTGAAGTTTACCACAAGAGTGCAGTCACTTGGATTTTTCAGAAATACTCTGCCATTAATCAGGATATGCTTCTCATACAAAATGCAACAATGTTTCAACATAATACTATAATTAAATGTCAATAATGAAATATTTAACTTCAAGTAGAACACAATAAATCAAAAAACTGTATCTTCCCTATAATTAAAATAAAAAATTGAACTAAAGAAGAATCTATTGTAGGGGGAGAGGTGGCTACTGTAAAATTTTATACTTGAGTAAATAATCCTCCAAAGGTAGGCTGCTACATCCTACAAAAGAGAAAAAGGGTTTTCTCTAATAAATAATTACCTTCTAAAACATAATTGAAGTCTTCCTAAAAAATGGTTCGAAGACAAAAGTTGAAAATGGTGAAATAAAAGCCACTAGGGAAATCATAATGATTAACAAGAAAGGTTTTAGAGAGAGAGAGAGAGATCTAGGTTCAAAGGCCTGGTTGTACCACTTATAGAAACTTATGACTTTTGGCAAGTTTCTTAATCCTTTTTAGCCTCAATTTCTTCACCTGTAAAACTGATCCTTGTGCTAAATAAGAGATAGTAAAAGAGGTATTATCAGCACTGAGCCTGATACTTAGGGCCCAGTAAGGTAACTATAATGATTATTGTCAAGACAAACTTGGGTGGGGGGGTGTTTATTAGTGACCTTGCAAAAACTGCTATGTTCCTGGCTTTAAAACCCACTCTGCTTGTTTGATAGTGTAATTACTGGTAGTTTTCTGCCGTTCACTTTCAATGCAAAGGACTCCAGAGAATTAAGAAGAAAAATAATCGAGGGGGTGGGGATTTAGAAACCTGATTTTACGGTTGGCAAGAACGTGGACTCAGGCAAAACCGTGTGCACTGCAGAATTTGTTAGCGGGCCGTCATATTACCTTTTAATTATCCTAATGATCCCCAGCCGAGCTGATGGGGGTTAAAAGGATATCTCCCGGTATATGCTTTTTAAAACAAAATTACTTTAGGCAAAAGAAAAGTCTAGCACCCAGGACAATACTAAAGAGGATGAGTTATTAATTACTTATTGAATGACTCACTAAAGCTGTATATTTCAGGCAGAAACTAACTGTCCAAGATATACGACTTACTGCACAAAATTTTCATCTTCCATTCTGAACTGGATGGAATCCGTTTCCTCACCAAGCTCTCAATATTTAAAACTTCATCTTCGCTTAATTATTTCAAAAAACCCGAATGAAATAGTAATGATTAACCCTAAATTAATGAAAAAGGAGTGAGCTTTAAAAGCTGTCAAGTAAACTTCCTAAAGTTACACAGTTTGTAAGCTACATAAGGAGTTGGCATTCGAACTCGTAGCTCTCGGGCTCCAAAATCCAATAAATCTCGCTACACTCAAGCTTGCGCTTCCACTTGACTTCCCTAAACCATCCGGTAGAGAGAACATTCATTATGAAGCTTTTCTTTTCTTTTCTTTTTTTGTGTTTCCTTCTCTGTTGCCAACCCTTCCATTTCACACTACCTCCTATGTTGGGCTACAAATTCCACACAACAACAGTCGAGGTGCACTAAGGCTAGGAGTCGGAGTATAGGCCCGAAGAACAGAAATTGGTTTTACTTCCTACGCGGAATGGAGGTCTGGCGCCAGCACCAAAAGCGACAAACAGGCAGGGGTCCAGAGAGGCTGCAGACCGCGCCCAGGTCTCAAGTTTTAGTCAAGGCCCACGTTCCGGCCAGGCGAGGGGAGCAGAGAAGGTTATCCTTTCTTGACACCCTCGCCGCCGCGGGAACACAGAAGAGAAGGTTGGAGTCGCAGTAATAGTGCCCACAATAAATTCAAACCCCCTCTTCAGCCCGTTAAACGCACTTACTTGAGCGAAGTAATTTCCAAGACACAAGGCCGACACCGGCAACGGGAAGGGCCCCTCGGTCCTCCTGCCCCAGACGCTGGCGGTGACGACATCCGAGCAGCGCCGCCGAGAGCGAAGGCCCGGCGCACGGAGCGCGCGCTCCCGACAGGGGCTGGGCGGCTCCGCGGCGCCACCTTTAAGCGTCACTGGCAGGGCTCTGCTTCTAAACACCCGGGTTTGAACATGTCGCGGCTGAAGGGAGTAGCTGGGCGGGATCCCCGAGCGGGGTTCCGAGCTGAGAGGAGAGACTGCGGTGCCTCCGTACCCCAGGGGCTATTAAAGGCGGCGAGGAAGAGCGGGCAGTTAAACCTGTCGGGCCGCAACCTCAGTGAAGGTAAGATCCAGAGGTACGACCCGATTGTGCGACCTGGCAGAAAGCACTTGCCCCACGTAGCCTCCCTTTCCTCTGGCCTGGGTTTGGCCGCCTTTGGCCCAGGCTCCTAGCGAGGATCCCGGTGCTCGAATTCAGGCACTCATAACATTTCCACTGGTTCGGTCAGCTCGTTCGGTTCCTCCTTTCGCTCCAGGAGTGTCTGGTGCAGGGAATGTGCTGGGAATACGGTCAAAATTTAAACGGGGCGCTTTCTGGGATTCCTACATTCTGTGGAATGAACAACATAATGTTTGACTAAATTAGCTATCAAGTGATGGGCACATGCTTTGTTTCTTTGGCCCTCTGTTCCTCCTCTTAATTTAATCACTTAGGGCAGTTATCAGCGCTAAAATTCTGTATTTTATCTGCTCCTTTGTGAACTTAGAGTGAATGCCACTGTTCTCTATCAAGACCCTTTTCTGTGTGCAACTGGACAGAATCCTAAATACAAGGAATAATGAACATAATCCTAAATTGAAGATCAAGGTGGATGCCATACAGAGTGAATTTGGGGCCATCCTGAAAATCTAGTAAAGATAAAAAGCACAAATCTGGACACCATGAATGAATAATAGCCAGATGCTCTTCTGATTTTCTGTTGTATATGGGAGGGAGTGGGAGAGAGAGATTATGGCATTCCTTCTGTTTTCCTCTACTTATATTTAGGTTTAAGGCTACCTGGGATTAAAAGCTTCCATTTCCTTGTAATGATTGCTTTTTTTATTGTGCCATGTATAGAGTTGACCGTGCAGACAAATACTTGCTGAATGAATGAAAGGGTATATGACAAAATCTCTGCTCTACGTAGAAAAGCTTTTAATCAATGGGGACATTAGTATTCTAAAACTACAGATGTGCATATACACTTGCTTTTTCCAAAGCCTGGAACTTTCTATGTGATACCTGACTAGGGTTCACTCTGCTTCCTGTAGGACTCTGCTCAGATAGGCCCTTCCTAACTACCCTATCTAAATACCATTGCTAACATGTATTCTCTGTTTTTTTAATAACATTTATTACTATCAGAATTTATATTATGTATTTATTTGTTTATTGTCTTCTCTCCTCCGCTAGAGTATTAGTTGTATGTGGTCAAGAAGCTTTGTTTTATTAATTGTTGTGTCCCTAGCACTCAAAATAGTGCTTAGTACATAGTAGATTCTTATTAAACATTTGTGGAAGGAATAAGTAAATGAATGAGTACTCCCAAATACTAAGTGTGTGCTGGAATGTACTTATGGATTGGATCCAGATGGTTTAGTCTATTAAAGTTTCAGGGAGCAAATGAATTTTGACTCCTAGCTTCATGATGACATGGATCAGGGCTGTTTAGGTCATTATTGTATAAACAAAGCCTAACATAATATCTGGCACATACTAGGTACTCAGCAAATTATGTTGAAGGTACAATA